>NC_136268.1:47604775-47610097 GCF_964187855.1 Myxine glutinosa
GAGAGATGAGCTTTGACCGGCAGACAAAAGGGAGCCCAAGCCGTTGAGAAGAGAGAGGGTCCAAGAAGCAGAGCTGAGTTGTGTGGTTTTGGTCGTCAGTGGTTGCGTTGTGGTGGTCAGTGGTTGCGTTGAGTTGTCGGTGGTGAGGAGTGATTGGACCAAGAGAACATAGAGAACATCCAAGGAGAGGACATCCCAGAAAGCACAAAAGCCTGTTGTAATCCTGGAAAAGCAGCGGCGGCCACAGCAGCAACAACACCCAACAGCCGCTTGGGGCCTGGACGGCGGGTTTGAGCAGGGCCGCGAAGGAACGGCGGCTGCTAAACGCGCCGATCGTGCTGCACAATACAGCTCCAAGCCATCCTCTCCTTCCAGCCAATTCCTATCATCATTCCCCGTGTGAGTCGTCTTTGTTTGTTCTGTCCTGGGTAGGTAATTAAGTCTGTATAAGCTAGTATTTTCCCTGTCTCTAAAAGCTTCTGTTTATTATTTTCTTATCTTTCCTTCTCCTTGGTTATTTTGAGCCTGTAAATAGTAAATAAATTTAGTAGTATTTTCAACCCTTTTCTCGTCTTCTTAATTCCTTTGCTTCACATCCGTCGTCTTTGTCTTTTCCCTGATTGAATAGCTGTGGCGCGATACGGCCAACGTCTGGGTGAATCGGGTGAGTCGGGGAACAACTGTTCGGTCGCGGAGCCTTCGCTCGGCAAACAACATCCTTAACCGCGTACCGTAACAGTATGTATGTATATATATGTATGTATGTATATATATGTATGTATGTATATATATGTATGTATATATATGTATGTATATATATGTATGTATATATATGTATGTATGTATATATATGTATGTATATGTATATATATATATATATATAAAGCAGTAAAGTATGTTTGTTTGTTTGTCCTCTTATAACTCGAGAACTACTCATCGCAGAGAAAAACCAAAGGCATATTCGGAATCAGTACGTCTCAGAGCAACTACAGCACACCTTAAATTTAAAAAAACTTCGAGTTTTAAAATTAGTGCAGAAGCGATAGCAGAAGGAGGGAATCGAAGGGAGGGAGCGCAGCACTCCCTCTAGCGCTTCTGTTAGCGTAATGGTGCACAGGCGGTTCTCACTCTTGCAAATGCGCTGTTCCGATGCTTCATGTTCCTGCAAAGACTTTGGCGCATGCGCAAATGACGACACATGGGCCACTATATGTTCGTTTAATACGTACGCACTTTGATGGGCGGGGCGTATGGCGTTCATGAAATGGTCGAATGCGGAAGTGCTTGAAGCCGTTGCGAGCGACTCGCACGATCTCTTGTCATGGTCCACAAGATTATCACAGAGACGTGCAGCTTCCAGCATTACGAGATATGATCGAGACCTAACTTTTGAGACCAGTCCCAGCCTTCTAGGCCCTGTGGTTGGTTCAGACGACCCCGACAAAGGACGTGTTGGATTTTATCGCGAGCCGATTCGAGTGCCGGCGAACAAAACCAGTCATATCTTTTTAACACGTGGTTCGATTTTTACAAAATAAACTTTTTCTTGAAGGGCTGAACCGTGCGCTCACAACGATACCGAGTTTCACCCTGGGAGAGCCGTTTTGCGCCGGCAAAGGCGCCTTGTTTTCCGTGATGACCATGTCGTCCTGCATAGATTACCATAAATTATAATATACTAGGGCATTGCCCGTACTCTATCTATATCTAAAATTATATCCCCCCCCTCTATTTACATGAAATGGTTTGGTCCAAAGCGAACGGCTTGCGAGTACGGTGACAATCCCCCCCCTCTATTTACATGCAATGGTTTGGTCCAAAGCGAACGGCTTCCGGAGTTTGGTAAAGAAATCGCCATCGCGTGCACAAACGCGCAGGAAAGCGAATGAATCGCAAATTCGGTTTTATTAGTTTTAAAACATAGTTTGCAAACGTGAAATAAATGAATACGCTCTCAAATGTGCCATCCGAGGCAGAGTGTGTCCTCCACGTTCGGCACACGCGATCGTTCGCTGCTCTCTGATTGGTTGAATCGTTTTTTGGACATAGCTCGGTAAGTAATTGTCCGATTAATATGAAACCTTGAAAAGGCACATCCTCGGGTCCCCAGCAATATACCTGGCAAGTTAAAAGTATATCGGACCCGTGGTTGTCGAGAAACAGCGGTCACAGACAAACAAACGTACAGACGTACAAACGTACAGAGATTACTGGAATTATAGATAGATTACCGGCGGCGCGTTCCGTGACGTCACGGCTCACTTAATTGCAATTATCTCTGGGATTCCTTGGCCGAATCGTACCAACTTCTATATATATTGTTACGGACCACGGATAAGATGTTAATTTGCCGAGCGGATGGCGCCGCAGCCCGAACCGTTAACAATGACTAGACCCGATTCCTTAAACGTGGGCCAAATCGTGCCACAGATATTCAATGGGGAAAAGACAAAGGCGACGGATGTGAAGAAGAAGACAAAAAAAAGGTTTTAAATACGATTATTATTTATTACTATTTACAGGACCAAAGAAACCAAGGAAGAAGGAAGGATAACAAAATAAAGACAGAAAGAGGGACGGACAAGAAAGACAGTGAAAATGCTAGCTTATCTACACAGGCTTAACTTATACCCTGGACAGAACAAACAAAAGACGGACTCACACGGGGAATTTGCAGGCAGGAATGGTCGGAAGGAGGAATAGCTTGGTGGGAGAGGAAGGTTCAGCGGGGATCGGTCGGGCTGGAAGCGGACAGCCGCCGTCAATCCTCGAGCTGGGATTTTCCAAAACCGCCGCGGTTCCAAACTGCACGGCGAAGCTCCTCCGGTGCACCGTGCGCTCTCCAAAGCTGCCCCTTTGAACTCTTTCTTGGCACCTCTGTACTTGGACTCCTCTGCCGTCTCTGGCGCACTTCTGGTTTCGCACTTCTCGCAACCCTTTCTTTGCACTTCTGGACTTGGCCTCCTTCTCATCACTTCTTGGCGCACTTCTCTCCACCGACAACCACCTTCGACTCCTTCTCATCACTTCTTGGCGCACTTCTCTCCACCGACAACCCCCTTCTGACGCATGCGCACGCGTTTTATAGCGCGCCTCGCGATCAAGACGCCGCCCGCTAGGACACGCCCATTGGTGAGCTCGCCTCGGCCCTGATTGGTCGCGAGGGCTCACCGACCCCGCCCTTAGAGGAGGCGTTGGCTAGGCCACGCCTTGTCCCCGGCGCGGGGCCGACTCCTCCCACCTTCTGCTCCGAGATGACCTCGTGGCTAATGGAGTCTTGCGGCGATGGAAAACCACTCGCACCGCTGGGATGAAAACGAAAGGGGGCATAGCTTATTTGACTTCGGTGCAATGGAGTGTCAATTAATGGAAGACAAATCCTTAGCCTAATACACAGAATAAGGAAATAACTGTCAACAAGGAGGAAATCTATTATTGGCTACGTGGGTGCTTATGAAATAACTATGGAACGACCTTTGACCTTTATACACAACTGGAGGCAGGAGGGTCCACAATAAAGCAATAAAAAAAACACTATCCTCATATCCACAACAATATAAAGCAGTAAAGTATGTTTGTTTGTCCTCTTATAACTCGAGAACTACTCATCGCAGAGAAAAACCAAAGGCATATTCGGAATCAGTACGTCTCAGAGCAACTACAGCACACCTTAATTTTTTTTAAACTTCGGGTTTTAAAATTAGCGTATTACGCGTAATTAGTGCTGGCAGAATAGGGAGGGAATCGAAGGGAGGGAGCGCAGCGCTCCCTCTAGCGCTTCGCAGCGCCAGCGCTTCTGTTAGCGTAATTAGCGTATTTTGGAACGTTAATTTTTCAACTTCATTATTCGGAATCAGTACGTCCCAGAGAAACTTCGTAATGTTAATTTTTCAACTTCATCCGATTGACATGGGACCAACGGCATGTGACAGAGAGTGAAACATACATGCTACATCTTTTTGACGACAATGAGTTCCGACTTCCGGGTTCATGCTGCCAACCCTGGTAGGCGCCTCTTGTGGCACACAGGGAATTACCAGTGAACTGGTACTCAATTTGCCGACCTCGGTAGGATGACAGGCTGAGTCAACCCCCCTGGTGTTAAGGGGGAGGAGGAGGGGAGGGGGAAGAGGAGGGGAGGGGGAAGAGGAGGGGAGGGGAATGGGGGGGGAGGGGAATGGGGGGGAGGGGAATGGGGGGGGAGGGGGGGGTAGGGGGGAAGGGAGGGGGAGGTGAAGGGAGGGGGAGGTGAAGGGGGGGAGGGGGCCCTTCTTCCCCCGGGCACCCCCACACCCTCCCCCCTCTCCCCTCCCCTCCTCTTCCCCCCTCCCCTCCTCCCCCTCCCCTCCTCCCCCTCCCCTCCTCCCCCCTCCCCTCCTCCCCCCTCCCCTCCTCCCCCTCCTCCCCCTCCCCCTCCCCCCATCCCCCCTCCCCCCCCCGTTCCCCTCCCCTCCTCCTCCCCCACCCGGCAATGCCGGGTACTTCTGCTAGTGTGTGTGTATATATATATATATATATATATATATATATATATATACATATATATATATATATATATATATATATATATATGTATGTATGTATATATATATATGTATGTATATATATATATGTATGTATATATATATATATATGTATGTATATATATATATATGTATGTATATATATATATATGTATGTATATATGTATATGTATATATATATATATATATGTATGTATATATATATGTATATATATGTATGTATATATGTATATGTATATATATATGTATATATGTATATGTATATATATTATATATATATGTTATATATATATATGTATATATATATATATATATATGTATATATATATATATATATATATAGTATATATATATATATATATATGTATATATATATATATAGTATATATATATATATATGTATATATTATATATATGTATATATATGTATATATATATATATGTATATATATGTTATGTATATTATATATATGTATATATGTATATATATATGTATATGTATATATGTATATATATGTATGTGTATATATGTATATATATGTATGTATATATATATATGTATGTATATATGTATATATGTATATATATATGTATATATGTATATATACAGACTTGGCATTTAATATGGAATATTTTTTTTGTGGGGGTAGAACTTACTTTTAAGATGTCTTAGAACCAAAAGTTAACTTGGAATTATGTTGAAATTATCTAGATTTTGTCTAATGTGACATATAAAAGAAACTCAGAAAACCACATTTGACATTTCGAACAAATAAATTGATCCTTGAATAGTCGATGT
>NC_136268.1:47620297-47672797 GCF_964187855.1 Myxine glutinosa
TTCGTGGACTGGATGGCTTCACCATTACAATTGTTGAGATGAACTTAAAAGTTGTCACATTCGAGGTGTGTGTGTTTGTTTGACCTCTATGCGTTCCTCAACCGCTGGATGGAATGAAATGATAACTGCTGGTTGAGCTCGAGGTGTGCACATGTAGGTTTTTCGTGATTAAAAATAATAACTTAACTTAACTCTTGACTACAATTGAGGAGACGGTTTGGTGTTGGCCGAACAGTTAAGGTTGCTGCCTTAAGACATTAGGGTCTTGAGTTTGAGCCACTGCCATGTCGCTGAAATAACACCAGGTGGGTTGATTCAGCCTGGCATCCCTCCAAGGTCGGCAAAATGAATACCAGCTTACTGGGGTAACAACTATTAAGCCGTTTGAGTATCCTGTCGGGGCGACCCATCCAGGATCGTACTCCTTAGTCAAATAAACTGCCTCGGCAGCTCGTATGCGCCTCACTGCGTGAAAGAAATAGTTATAACAACTGGGTTATTCAAAAATTCTCAACAACATACTCGATCTTTCAAGATGCACCAACGTGTGTGTGTATATGTATGTGTCTTCATACATTTTGGTGATGTGTGGGGTGGCATTGCAAGTTGTTATGAAATATACCAGTCCTTTGCATGGAAATCATAGACATCAGAAATAGGGAGTTATAAAACTAAAATATTGCGGATTTGGGGTGGTCGGGATGATTAGGTAGGTTCTTGACTCCAATAACTGGTCGATGAAACGTGGATAATTCCGCAGCACGTCGGGTTGCTGAGCACATCTACTACTTAGCAAGACATTTAATAAGAGGTTTAAATGTCCAAGACGTTCACTTCAGGCAGGGTCTAGTCTGCTTTACCTTCCTGGTGAATTAAACCCTCCAGATAGAGCACCGTGCTCTCAAAGTTCCACTGTGATAAACAGACGGACAAGCGATACTGTACATGGAAACGTTGGCTCATGGTTACCCATAACGAAGTGCTGTTGGTGACCTCCCTGTTACTACTTGCACCCTGTTGAACCAATGGAAACTGACAATAGGACAGTTTGGGAAACAGTTTATAGACGTTACACAAGTGTTACGTGCTCCTCCCCAAACCCCGGTCATGGTGTACCTCCGAGCCCCGAAAGGAGTCACGGCAGAAAGATGTGCTATTATGTGTGCCAATGACCAATGGTGAAACCACACCAAACAGTTGTTACAAAAACCAAGTATTGTATTAATATCGCACAATAATAACAACTTGCACAAGTACAATATAACTTCAATTGCACCACAAATACCATATAATTTTTTTTTTTTTTTTTTTTTTTTTGTATACAACATAGAGGCTCGTGAAAGAGCGAACATTAATCACACAGAAAGACAAACAGACACACAAAACAAATAACATCGGGAGCGGTAGACAAGATGGGGAGAGAGGGGGAAGGACACAAACACAACATTTGAGAGCAGGGACCGAGAGACATGGAGACATCGAGAGAACTGTGGGAGGGAGAGGGCTTTGGGGGGGAGGCATGGGAAGGGGGGGGGGGGGGGGGTGGGAGAGGTATAAAACATATGGACACTGCCAAGACTTCCAGGAAAGAAGTTGGAATTTCAAACAAGGTGGATCTGGGGTGAATTAGTGGGGGTAGAAAAGATCAAGGTTTTGGATGGGGGAAGATAAGAGATGGTGGTGAACAGCTGTTTTGAAGACCTGGAGGGAGGAGTGTGATTGAAGTGAGTGTGGGAGTTTGTTCCAGAGGCGGGAGAAAAGAGGAATGAAAGAGTGAAGGTGAGCAGAGAGCCGAGATTTCGGCAGTTTAACCATCAGAGGGTGGCTGGCAGATCTTGGGCGACCTGTAGGAATATTTGGGGGACAGAGCACAGAGAGAGCTGGGGGAGCAAGGCCGGAGAGGAGTCGGTAGAAGACAGAAAGACCACCTACCTGCCTGCGGTGAGTGAGTGAAAGGCCCTCAGAGATAGCTTCATCGCGGGAGATTCCAATGATTCTGAAAGCTTTGGATTCAACAGCGTGATGCCGAGCCAGGTGTGAGGCAGGAGCACCAGCCCATAGGGGAGAACAGTATTCCATTGAGCTGCGGATGAAAGCCTTGTATGTGGTGAGGAGCTCAGGTGTGCCTAGGAAGGACTTCGCACGACGGAGGATGCCCAGTCGGCGACTGGCTTTGGAGGCCAGCCTGGAAATGTGGTTTTCCCAAGAAAGATCATGGCAGATGGTGAGACCCAAAAGCTTGAGCGACAGAACTTCTTGGAGAGGATTGTTGAGAAAGTAGATGGGAGGGTTGTCCAGTCGATCTTTTCGGAGAGACATAGTAAGAGTGTGAGATTTGTCAGGATTGAAAGACATGTTCCACATGTTTGACCAGTCTGTGATTTTGTCCAGGTCTTCAGAGAGTGAGGAGGCTGCAGACTGCCGATCTGAAGGAAGAGGAATGGAGCGGCAGAGAGTGGAGTCATCAGCAAAGAGATACAGAGGATTTTCCAGAGAGTCGGAGAGATCATTGATAAAGACCAGAAAAAGCACAGGGCCCAGCACACTGCCTTGGGGAACTCCAGCCTGAACGGGAAGGGGAGATGAGAGAAATCCATTCAGGGCCACACGTTGACTACGACCAGAGAGGAAGTCCGCAAGCCATGCATGGAGATTTCCATGGATACCATAGGAGGAGAGTTTGGTGAGCAGAGCTGGGTGCCAGACCGTATCGAAGGCACGTGATATGTCAAGGGAGACAGCTCTGATTTCCTGTTTGGCATTGAGGACCTCCATCCATTGTTGAGACAGCAGAAGCAGCATGTCCAGAGTAGAGTGACCTGGTCTGAAACCAAATTGATGATCAGAGATCAAGCCATTGGAGAAGAGGAAAGATTTCATATCCGAAGCAATGATGGATTCCATGACTTTGCTGATAATTGGGAGCAGGCTGATTGGTCTGTAGTTGCAAGCATCTGTTTTTGCACCTTTTTTGTGTAAAGCGGTAATGTTTAAATTGATGGTACCACCAGTTTCTTAACTCAATAACTCACGGTACTCCACATGGGCGAAATGTAACACCCCCAAAGTCACTGTCCCGTCACCAGGCCCAAAGTCGATCCACGCTCCGGTGATCACAAGAAAAAGGTCGTATTGAGACCAGAACCCAGGTCGGCTGACAGTCGACGCTGCTGATGAGCCGCTGGGTGGGTGTCTGGCCGACGTCGGTCAGGCAAAGGTTCACCCAAAAGGCAACTGGGAATTCACACCTTCGGTTCACCAGACAATGACGCTGATATGAACAAGCAGCAGCTCCCCAAGTGGAAAACCACGAATTCACAAACGAAATCCACGACACACACGCGAACCAGGTTAACGGCTGGTGCGAGGTGAAATGGCGGACGGGCCCGTAATGGAGGCGTACCTGCTCTCCAACAACGATTCACTTCGGAATCGACCGCAAAACCCGTCACGCAGGTTTATCTGCCACAGCGATATCGACTCTGTCCCAGGAATCCCTTTCCCAGGGAAACCAATATTCTCTCATGACCAACGTTTGCCAGCGTCTGCTCGAAAACTCCAAGCAGATCAGCCTTTCTTTCCTGATCTCACTTCATCCGCTTCTTCTTCCTCCTCTTCTGGTTTCTCCCGATCCATTTCGTTTTTCTTTTAAAACACTAATTTTTACTTATGGAGCCAGTTATCTCCATTTCACTCAAACTATAACAATAATAGTACATGGAACTAAAAATACTTCCAGTGGATGAAAACCACAAAGACGGAAGTGACGAATCCGTAACACTCCCCACCCTCAAGAAAGTTTGAACATAGTGAAAACTTTCTTTTCATGCAAAAACCCGCTTTAACAAACAAAAGTAAAACTCACACCCAAATGATCAACTCGCGTGAGCAACAATAATTAATATTCCCCAGAAGAAAGCAACAAAACTTCCAAACAACCTACAGGAATTTTCAAAGTTAGTTCACTCTGGATAAAGCATCAGGAACGACATTGTCCCTGCCCTTTACATGCTCAATTTCCAAGTTGAACTCCTGCAAAGACAAACTCCATCTCATCAACCTCTGATTTTTATTTTTCCTTTTTTGAATGAAGGTTAAGGGGTTGTGATCAGTGAAGACTTTTATAGGAAATGTAGTAGTTTCCAGATACACCTCATAATGCTGAAGCACTAGCAGGAGAGCAAGGGTCTCTTTTTCCACAGTGGCATAATTTGCCTGGTGTTTGTTAAACTTTGGAATAGTAACACACCGGGTGATCCACGCCATCATCTTCTTCCTGTAGTAGAACTGCCCCAGCCCCCACATCACTTGCATCAATGGCCAACTTGAAAGGTTCTTGAAAATCCAGCGCTGCTAGGACAGGAGAGCTCATTAATATCGCTTTGACGTGGGCAATGGCAGCCTGGCATTTGTCATCCCAAACAAACTTGGTCTCTTTCCTCAGCAAATTCGTTAAAGGGGCTACCACATCAGAAAAATTCCTGCAGAACCGCCGGTACCAACCAGCCATACCCAAGAATCTCAGAAGCTCCTTCTTCCATTTTGGAACTTGGAAGTGATCAATGGCTTCTATCTTGGCTGTCACTTGTTGCACCTGACCCTGACCTGCTACATGGCCTAGGAACACCACCTGTGCTTTTACAAACTCACTCTTAGATAAGTTGATGGTCAACCCTGCCTCGGTCAGTTTCTTGAAAAATGCATGAATTTGTTTAATATGATCTTCCATGGTCATGGTATGGATGATGACATCATCCAGATAAGCCTCCACCCCCTCAAGGTCTGCAATAAGCAGCCCCCGTGCCAACGTCCCGCCACGGTGGCCCCCAGTCCTACGTCCCCCCGGCGCTTCGCACAGCGGAGTACGTCTTTGTGCGTCATGACACACACCGGGGGCCACTCCGGCCGCCGTACGACAGGCCCTTCCGGGTCCTGCGACGGGGCGACAAGTCATTCGTCGTCGACTTCGGCGGCCGGTCGGACCAGATTTCTGTGGACCGCCTCAAACCGGCGCACGTGGACGTCGACCGACCACCACGGTTGGCCCTTCCTCCGTGGCGAGGCCGCCCCCCGTCCACAGTTCCCCCTGCTCGACCACCCACCATCATATCGGACCCCCCCCCCCCCCCCCACGACCCTCCAGGGGTCGCTTCGGCCGGGTCATCCGGACCCCCCTTAAATTGACCCTGCCGGTGCAGGTCGATTCTGGAGGGGCGTGTGTAGCGGTTCCCGCTGGATGTACACAATCGCCTTGCACCTGCCAGGACGCAGCCAGGGCGCAATCGCCATGCCGGGCTCGTCCGGACGGGCCCAGATGCGCCTCTCCCGGGCATGCCCGGACTCGCTGTTCCCGGGCACGCCCGAACCTCCCGGGCATGCCCGGTCTCGTCTTTCCCGGGCATGCCCGCTCTCACCTTTCCAGGGCTCGCCCAGAACGCCCGGGCATGCCCGCTCTCGCCTTTCCAGGGCTCGCCCAGAGCGCCCGGGCACGCCCAGCCTCGACTTGCCAGGCCGCGTCCAGGACGCCCGGGCATGTCCAGACTCGCCTTTCCAGGACTCGCCCTTGACACCCGGGCATGCCCGGTCTCGCTTTTCCCGGGCAAACGCTCCGGCATAAATGTGTATATATACACAAATAATTAAGTTAAGCACCCCTACACAACGAATTAAGGTAAGCACCCCCTAATATATATTCTTTGTGTATATGTATACATTGGCATATATTCTAAGGTATGTGAGATCAAATAATGATTGGTATGACATTAGCAATTATCCATTGATGAAATGCAGATGAGTGCACTCGTAGGGTTGAGTTGGGTTGAGTAGTGATCCGATCACGTGGGTCCTACACACGTTATTGACGCAAAGATCGCTAGAGGTCTTCTCAGAACAATGACTGTACGTTAGAAAACATATACGTCATCCACACTGTCCGTGATGGACCTATAGCTCCATACTTAAATTGAGGTGAAAATATGCCTAAAATTCCCAAAAAATTTCACCTTAAATTATTCAGAATAAAATAATGAAAACGGCATGATTGTTATGTTTTTATGTGACCATAATATCACTTCTCCAGAAAATATAGCAATATCATGGGTATATTACACTGTTTTGACGACAACAAACTTGTAATGTGCGAGGTTGTAAAAAAACGGGGGGGGTGCTTAACTTAATTCTTTGTGTATATATTGCTGCCCGATAAACGGGCTTTTCAGAGTACCCGAGTTTGATACGTGTAATAAAGCAACTCGGACGAATTTCCGTCTTTGGTCGCGTCAATTATTTCGACTCGCGTTGGAGCACAGCTCCTTCAATAGCCTATTTTACTGCCAGGGGTCCCAGGTATACCCACCCAAAATATTGTTACGATCGGTTGAGCCGCTTTTGCGGTACCTGGGAACGGACGGACGGACATTTGGTGAATTATAGTAAGATACTGTTATGTCGGTGGGGTAGTGATATGTAGAGTCAGGTAGATTTGTATCGGTAGGTGCTCCGATGATCATGATGAGAACCACCACCATGTAATAAGTAGAATATTTGTTTGGACCGAATGTCGGATTAAGTGTTACATGTGGCTAGACAAGGATGGTCCTTGTGTTAACTAGTTGTAGGGATTATGGAATAAGTGACCTTGTTCGTCTAACCTCGGTAATTTACTTTCCTTCGTCCCGTATGGCACCGCATCAGACACATATAGTATAAAGTGCCCATTAAACTGCACTCAGATAATAAAACCATCAGGAAGCCAGGACAGTGAGCGCTGCCGCTAATTACACCACTGGAAAGCACACATCGAAGACAAGCAGGCCAAAAGCCACACCTCAAGGGGTCACCATTGGTCGGAGCTTTGAGTGACAACCAGGATTATTAAGAAGCGAGACACTGGTTGGTTGGGCGCGGCAGATCATGTCAGCCTGTCGATAAAAGAACGCGCGGGCGGACATTTCTTTCTTCTTTCCGTTCTGGATGCGTACATGAGCGGTCGCCCTTCTGCTTCTCATTTTGATGTTTCTTCTTCTCGTTTGTCCTTCCCGCTTCATTCCTCCCAGTATTTCTTATTCTTTGCCCTTCACCGACAGACCGATTTGCGCTTCACTCCCTGCAAAAAGGGCACGGACGGACAGAAAGGCGCCAAGTGAACCAGCCGCGTTCCGAGTCTTGCTGGTGATCGTGGGGAGGCGGAAGAGCCGCGGTCAGAGGGTTGCGGTTTTGCCCATGCGGCTGGAGGAGTGAACGGCACGTCTGCCGTTGTCGGGCGCGAGAGGCCTGTTTCTCGCCGGCGGGTGCGGCCTGGTGAGACGGGGTGGACTGAGGCCTAGTTCCCGCCAAGGAGCAAGCGGTTCCCGCCAGGGCCTCAGACGATCCTGACAAGATATTCCAGCAGGCCCGAGTTAAGTCCACTAAATAACCTACACCATTTTATTTTTCACCTCTTTATTTTATCCCCTGTCTGAGTGCAAATCTGTTTGTAAGGAGCGCTCAAATTTAGGACTTTAGTTTCACTGTTGCGTTTTTTTGTTGTCGGTATTGTCTTTAATAAACCCTTTTTGTTATTTTCCTGTTCATTTTAAATCTGCCTGGTTTGAGTTACTTTTTGCAGGTTGAAGACTGCCCAGCGGGATCGTTCAGGCCAGACCCTTCATTCCTCCTCTTCCCTTTCTTCCTCCAACGCATATATAAAGTCCGCATTTGATCGTCGCCTCAGAGTTAAAAGCTTGCTTTGGCCATTCGTGATCCCTGTGGTGTTCACCTGGGGAATCACGTGACAATACTTACCCTGCAGTCAACTTGGTGCGAGCCAACTCTTCTGTTTTTTAAGGATTTTTTTCTTTGATCCAATATGGCTTCCAGACCATGTGAGCAATGACATCATAAATTTATATTCTCTAATATAATTGTTGCGTAGATCACGCCCAAGAAATTTCAAACTGATCAGACCAAGCGTTGTCCCTGTCGAATTATGACATCATAATTAAGGCACCTATGACGTCATCGTTAACAATACTTATTCCCCATGCGGAGTTCTTTACAATGAGCCACGTTAAAAAACAAATCCATGGAGCACTTTCAAAGATATAGACGTGCAACGCTTTTTGGTTTTTCCAAGATGGCGCCTGTACCACGTGACCTATGACGTCATAATTATGAATTAAAATTCTGCAGGCAGATGCGCTCCTATGATGAAAATTGCATGTCATTCAGACCAAAGGTTGCCGAGAAAATGAATTTTTTAAATGCAGACACGCATGCCACACATACGTACGCAACCGAAAGCCGAACCCTGCTTTTCGCTTCATGGGCGCAAAAAGCTCTTCGTGAAAAAAATCATGTTAAAGAAGGGCATTGAAGTCATCAATTGGATACTGAAGCAGTATGATATGTCTGAGAAGCATATAAAAGTCTATTGGACATACAAAAAGATCAAAAAGAGAGACTCCGTCATTCTCACACCCAATAGGAACAGACCAGATGAATTTGTTGTACTTTTAAAGATACCACAAAAACCATTCATAACTTGTAAATTTAATATTCTGTTCTCAAGATACATCAGCTCACATTGGGCCATTTCCCAAAGATGGGTTTCAATGAATCAAGACGGTGGACTATTGGATGATAGCATGACCGACATGGAAGGGAGAGGAACTTCACAGTCGATGAAAAGACCAACATTGCAGAGATTGTGGATTTTCGGCCTCATTCAGTGTCAAAATGATTTAATGATTTAATTTGTCCCCTTTGGCCGCAATGAGATTTTCAACACGAGACAAGATCTACGAAAGAGAAAAAGGAAAATGAGAAAACGATATGTCAGAGATGTGCTCATGGCCATTTATTAAATAATTGCATGAAAAAAAATCCAAATAATAAATGTGCCGATAATTCCAGGAAAAGAAGGAAATAAATAACAAGAATGCAAAGTAAAGCCTCACCAGAGTATATAGATTTAAGTAGATCTTAGAAACAGGACGAAGGACGGGAACAGTGGTGAGATTGAGGTGAAGGTGGGAGTGCATCAGGGGTCGGTACTAAGTCCACTACTATTTGTAGCTGTGATGGAGGTGCTGGCTCGGAACGTAAAGGAGGGTTTACCGTGGGAGTTGTTGTATGCAGATGATCTGGTGTTGATTGCAGAAAGTATGGATGGACTGAAGGAAAAGATGAACAAGTGGAAGGAATGTATGGAGACAAAAGGTCTGAAGGTGAATATCGGAAAAACGAAGGTGATGGCAAGTGGTAAAGCATGTGGTGAGGTGGAAAGAACTGGGAGGTGGCCATGTGCTGTGTGCAGGAAGGGTGTCGGAGTGAACTCCATTCAATGTACAATGTGCGCTGAGTGGGTTCATCAAAAATGTAGTGGTTTGAGAGGGTCATTAACCGGTGTGGCAGCTACATTCAAGTGTAAGGTGTGCAGAGGGAGCTGCAGATGGAGGAAATGTTGAGTTGGATCTTGGAGACGGTGTGAAGCTGGAAGGTGTGAAAACATTTTGCTACCTCGGAGACATGCTGAATGGAGAAGGTGGATCAGACTCGTCAACGGTTGCTGGAGTGAGATGTGCATGGAAGAAGTTTCGGGAACTGAGTGGCGTGCTGATGAGGAGGGGAGTGTCGTTGAAGCTGAAGGGAAAGGTGTATGCTGCATGTGTGAGAAGTGTTATGATTTATGGGAGCGAGACATGGGTAATGAACGTAGAGCAGCAACGAAGGCTGGAAAGGGTGGAAATGCGAATGGTTCGGTGGATGTGTGGAGTCTCGTTGAGAGAGAGGAAGACAAATGATGAATTGTGAAAGATGATGGGAATAGAGCCTGTGATTGATGCTGTGAAGAGGAACAGGTTGAGATGGTTTGGTCATGTGTTGAGGAAGGATGAAAGTGACTGGTTGAGAAGAGTGATGGAAATGAATGTAGAAGGAAGTAGAGGACGGGGAAGACCGAGAAAGACTTGGCTAAAGATGGTCGAAGAAGAAATGCGGGCAAGGGGGTTAACAAGGGGAGATGCAGAAAATAGGGCAAAATGGAGAAGATTGTCATGGGGACCACAAGGCTAACTAACCCCCGCTCTTGCAGGGAAAATGGCCTTAAAATCCCGGTTGTTGTTGTTCTTGTTGTTGTTGTTGAGAAACAGGGCAGACTGACTGACACAGGTTACTTCAGGAACATATGAGACTAACAGTCATCACGTATGATGGATGCTCCATATGGAGCGTCAGTTCTGTTGAAGCAGTTTCTTGATAGGGGTTATAATTCCAAATGGATGGTGTGGTGGTTTTTATTATTAATCCATTGATCAAAACTTGTGGCTGAACAAAAAAGCCAATAAACTTGTGTGTTCAAACTTGGTTGTTGATAAAGCCAAGTTTAAGTCATTTAAGATTCTTTGCCCATTAGAATTATGGTAAATTGTATCCTGTGTAGATAAATAAATTAAGCTAGCCAGTATTACATTTGATCTACACTGGAGCCCTTACCATGCTGTAAATCTGATCGATTAAAATATGTATCGTGTAATTTGAATAGATTAACTATTAAAAACTAGAACGGTACTCAGTGGAGAGCATACCTCCGCCAGGTGAACAGTTTACGTTTTGTATCCCAGAGTAGACCAGAAAATCACAATACAGAATGACATTGAATCAAAATCATCCGTCCACAACTTTTTGAGATATTTTGTTCACAAACGGACAAACAGACAGACAGGGGTGAAAACATAACCTCCATCCACCTTTGGTGGTGGGGGTAAAAATAACATACAGTATCTCGTATATGGTATACTCTCCAAATAGTATATGCCACGTAATGGGCATATTTAATAATGAATGAATTCGGTTTTAAATGTACACACTCCAGTCAGCCTTCTGTCTCACGTGTGGCCGACAACCAGTTTGAGTGTTCAAGATCGGGCTTTGATGTCATGCAGTTTTCCATTCACTGGGTGTCTCCACAACAACATGTTTGTAGTTAATTCCTGAAAACTCATCCCTTGGGGAATTTTGTTGTTGTCTCGGTTGCCGACTGCAGTCATCTCATTGGCTAGGTTTGTCCAGGGCTCTGCCGGGATGGTGCCAACTAATGATTATTTTCTCGAGGCCTCTCGGGCCCCTTTCCACCCTCCCTGCTTTCAAGTGCACCACATCTTGGTGTGAAACACCTCTATAGAAGGGACTTTGTCACAAGGGATTTTCGAGATATTCTGGCTAAGTCCTGTCAATTCCGTACTTTGTTTTTTTTGGTACTTCTGGTACTTTGGTACTTTTTTTGGTATGTCCTTTGTTTGTAAAAGCCATTCTTTTTAAAAAAAAAAAAATTTGTGATAAATGTTAGCTCTTTCACGAGCCTCGATTCTGTATAGAAAAAAAAAAGAAAAAAAAAAAAGGCCATTCTACCTCTCCGAGCAATAAAACGTTTCATTGTCAAACCACGGAGAAGACATTGAATAATTTTCACGACAATTTATGTTGACCTAATGATCTAATAATGATCTAATTTAATCCTCGACAATAGCCACTCCAACACTCAATACTCGACCAAGTGTGCAGGAATTGGGAAATTTGGCTCGGGTGCCGGCAATAGATCGCCTACTCTTCGTGAACGACACCGTGGGATCTATAACGTCCACCAACTAATGCCGGCAGACAGAACAATTTTAACATCCATCTGAGGGACGGCACACACATTCGACCGTCGCCATGCCTACATTTCCAAAATACGCCAGCGAGGGCTCTCAGGTCGACTAACGTGGCACGAAACTCGCCATACTGCTCGTCTGGATTAGCCACTCGTGCAGAGGTTATAAAAAAGTGGTTGGAATTGAAGTATTTTTGAATGACAGAAAAGATAAATGAGGTGTGATGGTGAAAATACGTTATTCAAGTCTGACCTTGCGCTTTCCCCGGTTTTTTTCCCGTGGACGATTCAATCTCACTTGTCGATCGACGAGAATTTTCCACCAATACCTTTGCTCGGGCAGTCCTTCAAACAACAGAAACAAAGAATGTGATACTTTATTCACACCAGATACTCATGCAATTAAGGCTTTCAGTTGCAACGTGGCCCGTTAGCATTCCTATCTGAATTTCAAATAATTTCTGCATCAGCATTCCCTGGCTCGACGACTTCCATATGCTTTTGCCCATTGTCATCGGTGCTGAGAATGAGCAGACATGCCATTCTATGAGGGAATATAAACTACTAGCACCTCCCTCTTAACTGGAATGGTGACCATGAACCCCTGTGCCACACAAGCACTTGCTGATAGGGTCCTGACCAAAACATGGTGCCATCCAGTCATACATCCTGTTTGGAACTCTACAGTTCATATTTCCTCATGAAGAGATGCTCCTGGTACACACACATGCATACATATTAATGAATATACCAGCAGATAACCCAGATCCAAAGGGCTGTTGGAAGGGAATTAGTTACCAATAGAGTGTGGAACATTGAGGGAGTTGCTAGGAATGCCCTTTGAAAGCATAATAGCAGGGAATTGCGGAAATTCCGCATAATGTAAAATGTGACTTCAAGTCCTGAAGACCCTCACCCTCCCCCCTCGCAGCCCCATGTTTTCAAACCACCTCCCCACCTCAAGACCTCAAATCCACTTTCCCAACTCTCTGCTCCCTCTTCCCTCTTTTTCTTCAAGTCCCAAACTCCCCTCCCCCCACATTCCCCCTCCCAATCACAAGTCCTCAACCTTCCCATCCCCAAAGCACCCACCCAAACCAACCCCCCTTTCCCTTGTCTGCCCCCACTGCCAACTCTCTGTCCTCCACTCCCCCATTCTTGTTCAAGTCCTCAAACTCAACCCCAAGTCTGCATAACAGCCATTAACTGTTAAGGCTGCTTAGGTTCCTCGGTGAAGTAAATGGACAAAAAGGTAGTTATAGGTTGGACGGAATTGACTGAATAGTTTGTGAATATATTGTTGTGGATATGAGAATGTTTTTTTATTTTGTTGTTGTGGTAAAATGTTGTTGTAAAAGGTTGTTGTAAAATATCACCCCTCCTCCCTCCGTTTGTGGTTGTATAAAGGTCAAAGGGCGTTTCCGTAGTTAGTCCATAAAACATACATGCAGGACACGATATATCCTTTCTTTTGACAGTTATATCCTTATTATGTGTATTAGCGTAAGGCTGTGTCTTCCATTAATTGAAATACTCCATTGCACCAGTGAAAGAGAATAGATCCCCTTTCCTTCCCATCCCCAAAATCTCCATCCCATATTACATCCCCTCTCGTCACTGCTGAGCCCTCGATTACCAATTACCTCCGATCCAATTGCCGCCATTAACCACGAGGCATTGAGTCGGAGAAGAAAGGCGTGTCGCACCTCGTCAGAGGGGAGGAGGGGCGCGCCCGCCCGTCGTCATCCAGGGCGGAGCCCGAGGGTCGCGCGACCAACCAGGGCCGAGGTGAGCACCCCCGATGGGCGTGTCCAAAGCGCCGGGGGCGTGATCGCTGGGGGCGCTATAAAAAGCGCAACCGGAAGTGAGTAGAGAGAGATGCACTCTGGGTTGGACTGAGTCGGTCGCAAAAGAGAGAGAAGGGTTGTTGAGGGAGAAGAGTTGGTTGAGGAGTTGGTTGCAAGGTTGTTGGTTGCGGTGAGGAGTCGGTGGTGAGGAGTGAAAGAAGCAAGGAAGAGTTGAGGGTTTGGACCAGACAAGTCCTGAGAACGTAGCGGACAGAGGCCGCAGCCGCAAGACCACCCAACCGCCAAAGGGGGCCTGAACGGCGGTTTGGAGCAGGGCCAAAGAGGAACGGCGGCTGCTGAACGCGCCGGTTGTGCTGCGGGACCCCCCCTTGGACCTCTCCCTCTCCCTCCAGCCATCCACCTTCTGCCATTCCTGGCATCCCCCGCGTGAGTCAGCGTTCTGTTTGTTCTGTCCTGGGATAAGTTAAGCCTGTAGGTAAGCTAAATTTGCACTGTGTCACCTGCGTCTTATGACTATGTGTTGTAAATAAAACTTGATTGCTCCTTTTTGCTTGTGTGTGTAAATAATAAAACCCATTACTCGTCTGTACGTCTTCTCGTTTTATTCCTTTTCCTCTTTGCATTCGTCGTTTTTGTCTTTTCCCCTCATTGAGCAGCTGCGGTGCGATCCGGCCAAAGTCTGGGTGAATCGGGTGAGTTTTGTTAGGTCGCGGTTTTAAACCACCGCTCGGTCTATAACATCATAACCGCGATCTGTAACAATTGGTGTCAGGAGTGGGATTCGGGTCCCGAACCAAATTTTTAAAACATCTAAAAAAAAATTTTGGTCAAAATTACGAGCTGCCGAAATTTGGTTTTTTTAAAGCAAAACCCGAATTTTGAAATCGCGCCATGGCTGTTCAAGGCGACGGGATGCCGGTGGGAGAGATAGACGGGGTAGAATCGACCCAGGACTTAGGGAAAAAAATGGTGGAGGAGAGTAAAGAAGGTGTGGTTGCGGGAATATCAGGTGCACAAAATGGCAGCCTCCCGTACGTGACGGCGATAGCCGGACCCGCAGTGCCAATGGACTGGGGTGTTTGCATGATGCATTTCAGTGCCGCTCTGAGGGGTGACAGTAAGGGATTTGATGCAATGATGGCTACCCAGGGGCTAGACGCGGAAAAAGCGAGGCACGAAGCAAGGTACAACCCGATTGGATTTGAGGAGCAAATAAACGCCACGGTAAAAAGAATACAGGAAGACATTGACCGCAGGTTGGGCGAGCAGGTCCCACGGGTGCACGGGGAGGTAACGCGTGTCGAAAAGCGCTGGTTGAGCGAAGCGGAGGAAAGCACGGGTACAATGACGGGGGTAGAAATCGCGACACGGGGTTTGGAAAAGCCGGCGACCGATGAAGTAGAGGGAATTTTATTAAAGCCAACAGTCGCCGAGGTTAATAAAGAAAAAGCAGTAGCGGGAATTAAAATTGAAGAGATGACGGAGGTAACCCGGGAATTGCAGGGAGAAATGGATTATGTACAAAGTCCCTGCTCAAATCATGATGCTGTACTCGCTAACCCGAATGGAAGTTTGCAGGTTCGCGTGGAGAAAAGGATCCCCCAGGTGAGTCGTGCTGTATATTGTGCGGGTAGATTTTGCAGGAGGATGTTTAGCGACAAAAGAATTTTCGCGCGCTTGGGATCGAGGAAGCATCCGGGCGTTGGTGAAGGGTCCCGTGTGAGTGGAAATGGCACGCGTGGGAGGAAAAAGTGTGCGTCGGCGAGTGGGTGTGTTATAAAGTGTGGGAGTGAAACCGAGTGCGAGCGAGAATGCACGTCGGGGTGTACGGAGAGTGACACGAATAGTGAGTTGGTGGTGGCGCAGGTGCGAGAGGGCACATCGGAGCGCGAGTGTGAAACCGAGTGCGAGCGAGAATGCACGTCGGGGTGTACGAAGTGTGACACGAATAGTGAGTTGGTGGTGGCGCAGGTGCGAGAGGGCACATCGGAGCGCGAGTGTGAAACCGAGTGCGAGCGAGAATGCACGTCGGGGTGTACGGAGTGTGACACGAATAGTGAGTTGGTGATGGCGCAGGTGCGAGAGGGCACATCGGAGCGCGAGTGTGAAACCGAGTGCGAGCGAGAATGCACGTCGGGGTGTACGAAGTGTGACACGGAGAGTAAGGTGGTGGTGGAACGTGTGCGAGAAAGCACACCTGAATTGGTCATGGCGCGGGTGTGGGAGAGCCCATGTGAGCGCGTTAGTGGGTGGATGCAAGAGTGCACGCCCATGGTGAGTGTTACGGAGGACGTAACGGAGGAGAGGTGTGGACCAAAGTGTGCGCGAGAGGTGTGGTGTGTAACAGGGAGAGCGTTGGTGGAATGTACGGACGACGTTGGAACGCCAGGTTTTGTGAGGGTGAAAGGGGTAGCGTATGCTTGTAAGCATGCAAGTAAAGCACCGATGGTAACCGGTTTAGTGGTTAGGGCGACGGATAGCCGATGCGAGCGCTCGGTGCGAGGGGTGCGAGGCCCGGCGCGGGTCGATGCTGCGTCGCTTCTCTTCGAAGCGTCGTTGCCGATTCGGGCTTGGCCCCGCCCCGCACGGTCGAGTCCGGGCCTTGTCGGGCGAGGCGACCGGTCCGGTTCGAGGGCGAGTGGGAGGAAGCGGAACGGTGCCCCCTCGTGGGGACGGGGTTCCGACCGGGGGAGATTGAGCCATCGGGCCCGGGACCGCAAGGTGCCGCGCCGAGATGGTGCGTGGAATCTCGGTCCAACCAAACCACCTCCCTTGAACCGAAAGCCGGACGGATTCAACCTGCAGGCAACCAAACCACCCGAATTCATTGCTCGGCTTTACGAAGCCGAGTTTAATGATGTCATGACGCACCGAGGCTAGGATATAGACGGACTGTGATGATGATAGTAGTGATTTGGTACGAAATTTATAAAAGTGAATAGAATTGGCAGTAAATGGAAAATTTTTGATTTGTGGAAGTTGGATGTGCAAAATTGGTAGTGAGCGATGCCCCAGGTGATGGGATGGCCAATCCACCATCCCTCACGGTGGGGGCAAATGCGCAATAGCTTATGGGGTTGATGGCAGTGAAAACTAGCCCGGGTGGGTTAGGATATATCATGTGTAGGGATCTAGCGAAGATGACATTAGGTAACGTTAAGGTTTAGTTAGTGACTGATACCTGTAGTGGGGACGCAGGTAGATTAGTGTGGATTGTAATGACGAGGGAGCGCAATAGTGTAAAGGGACGACTGGGAAGCGCAAGTTTCAGAGGGGAGGAGTTAGCTGAGATGATGCCGTGTGTGTGAGGATTGAACAGGTGTGATTGCACAGGTGTGCAACTGAACAGGTGTGTGGAGCAGTGTATGAGGGAGTAGTGGTGATTGTGTGTTGTGTTGACCAACTGGTCCAGGAAGAGGAGGAGGGTGCAGGTGGCACCAGGTAGGATTGCACAGGTGTGCAACGACAGGTGAATGAAGGACAGGTGTATGGAATAAATGGTATGGAGTATTGGAATGGATGGTCGTGGAGTGAGAATGGTGGAAATTGTGGAGTGGAGTGTATGGTGCGAAGGTGTGAATGGGGGAAGAGTGGACCCCCATCACGGATACCCGGGGCGGGTAGTGCAAGTATTAGGTAGAGGGTATAGGTAAATTGTGGTTGGATATTGGCATCTGTGGTGCGAGGTGAAAGAATGGTATTTGGATGGGTGCATTAGTGTTGTGGAAATGGCTGGGCGTGTAGCCTGTTAGTGTGTGTAGTTGGTTGGGCACTCCACCACTGTGAGGATGTCGGCCAGGTGAGGCCGCAGGTGGGCTCTGGGAGCCGTTAGTGTCAGTGGGTGCCTGAGGATCCCGGGTATGGATCGGGTAGCCCAGTGCCAGAGAGGGCACCGAGTGGGGAGAGTGCCAGAGGGCCTTCCCCAGGTAGTTAGGTTAGGGTAAGGAGCAGGTAAGCTCGGAGGCAACTGCAGTGGTGGAGGTGTGCAGGTGGGTAGACCTGCTGGGAGAGTTACACGTCGCAGCCCAGAAATTGTACGAGGGCACCGAGAGAGGAATCGGGGGAGTGAGACCCCAAATTGAAAAGCACCACAGTTTGCTCAATGGGAATTGGTTTTTAGAACCCATAGTGTAAGTGGCCAATGGATTGGCAGGGAAAGACCCCGGGTAGTGTAAAGTGTGTTAAAGTCATTTAGAGAAAGTAGTTAGGATGAAGTCTCCTCGCACCATCTGCATCCACTCACCTGAGGTGACAGGTACTCCACACCATGCCATGGTTTAATTATTTTTATGATGCAAATGTTTGGATTGTGAGACGCATCATGACGTGGGTGTGACATTGTGCTTTGATGTTCCATCTCTGCCTCCTTATGAGGATTGATGATGAATTTGGTGATGGCAAATTTTGGATAGAGGGATTGTGGTGACGAATTTGGTATAGAGGAAATATGGGGAAGACGTGACAGTAGTGACGAATTGGTAATGTGTAGGTTTTGTACATAGGGGGTAAGGGCAAGGGTGGGCTAGGTAACAGGGGGGTGACGTACGGTAGGGACGAGCTTTCTCACTTCGCCCTCCGTACGCATTTCGCCTTGCATTGCCTTTTTGATGTGTACCCTTGAGACCTTACCCCTCGCTCATCTGTCTTGTCCCCCCTTTTGTCTCCCACATGAGGACCTGAGCGCCGTTGGGCGCCGAGGGGAGCGTGCGTGGGTTGGCCATTGTGCGCCCGAAATTCCCAGAACCAGCTGTCTGCATCGATGCACCACATTATGGACCACATGTCTGTGGCCGAGCACCACTTATGGACCCCATGGGTTGGGGCATGGCCCCTCTGCTGGAACCGGCCATGAGGGCCCGAACTCTTGCTGGCGGACCTTGGCCACAGGGCACCGATGCCCCACAGGTGAACTACACTAGTCGGCCTGGTGGGCCATAAATAAATAAAAGGGACACGTTGGGTGCATTTTATTGTAATACAAATAGGCCGCCAGCAAAGAAAATGACAACATCTGGAAGAGAAATAATAATAGCCAGCAGAGGGAGCCGAAGAGCAAGAAACACCTGCAGGGTTAGGGGTTGTTTGGTTATTTTTATTCATGAACAGTGATGACTGTGCACCGATTGGTGCTTGAGGGTGCTTTGGTGCGTTTTTGGGTGCTTTAATGGTGCATTGATGCAGAACAGACTGTCTCCCCCCCAAGAAAGAACAATTACAGGTCCTGGGTTAGTTTTGTAAATAAAAATAGCGTCAGTGTAAATAATGCTTCCCACCGTCAGTGTATAGTTTGAAGACCATTCCGCAATTCGGTTAACTGTGGGCGTAAGTCTGTTAGGCAGGGTGCAATGGAGCAGCGGGACACATTTATTTATGTTTTAAAACTGTCGCACTCAGGGTCAGGTTAAAAGTAGAGGGAACTACACCTACGTGCCACACTAAGGTAAAAGTAATAGGCCCGGGACGTGCCTAAGGGGAGGAGGGTGCAGTGTTGTGGATATGAGAATGTTTTTTTATTTTGTTGTTGTGGTAAAATGTTGTTGTAAAAGGTTGTTGTAAAATATCACCCCTCCTCCCTCCGTTTGTGGTTGTATAAAGGTCAAAGGGCGTTTCCGTAGTTAGTCCATAAAACATACATGCAGGACACGATATATCCTTTCTTTTGACAGTTATATCCTTATTATGTGTATTAGCGTAAGGCTGTGTCTTCCATTAATTGAAATACTCCATTGCACCAGTGAAAGAGAATAGATCCCCTTTCCTTCCCATCCCCAAAATCTCCATCCCATATTACATCCCCTCTCGTCACTGCTGAGCCCTCGATTACCAATTACCTCCGATCCAATTGCCGCCATTAACCACGAGGCATTGAGTCGGAGAAGAAAGGCGTGTCGCACCTCGTCAGAGGGGAGGAGGGGCGCGCCCGCCCGTCGTCATCCAGGGCGGAGCCCGAGGGTCGCGCGACCAACCAGGGCCGAGGTGAGCACCCCCGATGGGCGTGTCCAAAGCGCCGGGGGCGTGATCGCTGGGGGCGCTATAAAAAGCGCAACCGGAAGTGAGTAGAGAGAGATGCACTCTGGGTTGGACTGAGTCGGTCGCAAAAGAGAGAGAAGGGTTGTTGAGGGAGAAGAGTTGGTTGAGGAGTTGGTTGCAAGGTTGTTGGTTGCGGTGAGGAGTCGGTGGTGAGGAGTGAAAGAAGCAAGGAAGAGTTGAGGGTTTGGACCAGACAAGTCCTGAGAACGTAGCGGACAGAGGCCGCAGCCGCAAGACCACCCAACCGCCAAAGGGGGCCTGAACGGCGGTTTGGAGCAGGGCCAAAGAGGAACGGCGGCTGCTGAACGCGCCGGTTGTGCTGCGGGACCCCCCCTTGGACCTCTCCCTCTCCCTCCAGCCATCCACCTTCTGCCATTCCTGGCATCCCCCGCGTGAGTCAGCGTTCTGTTTGTTCTGTCCTGGGATAAGTTAAGCCTGTAGGTAAGCTAAATTTGCACTGTGTCACCTGCGTCTTATGACTATGTGTTGTAAATAAAACTTGATTGCTCCTTTTTGCTTGTGTGTGTAAATAATAAAACCCATTACTCGTCTGTACGTCTTCTCGTTTTATTCCTTTTCCTCTTTGCATTCGTCGTTTTTGTCTTTTCCCCTCATTGAGCAGCTGCGGTGCGATCCGGCCAAAGTCTGGGTGAATCGGGTGAGTTTTGTTAGGTCGCGGTTTTAAACCACCGCTCGGTCTATAACATCATAACCGCGATCTGTAACAATATGTATATACATATATAATTTAGGGTGGTCCTCAAATGTAAACATTAACTTTTCTAAAGTGCTTTTCCATTTTTTTATTACACCTGTAGAGAGAACAAATTGGGTAAAATTTCATTTCATTTTGAAAACTTTTACCACTGTCACATGGCCCCTGCTAATCTGCTCATCAGCACTATACAGAAATTATTTTGGTTTGTTTCAGTTATGATGGCGAGTGCAAGTACTTCAAGAAGAGCAACCAGAAAAAAGAACCATGTGTGGCTGATAGGCTGCCATAATGAAAAACTACCAGAAACTCGGCTCACATCTTGGCAAGAGATTCTGCAGTGATACTTTAAGCTACATCATGCTGAGAAATTGGACAAAAGCAGTGCCGCAACAACTGTTGTTCGTGAGACATTATGCATCTGGGAGAAAGCACGGATCCCCACTGCAGATGAGCGGAATATCATTGCAAAACTAGAGAGAAAAGTAGAACAATACAGATCCATCCTGAAAGGAAAGAGCCGGCGATCTGTCCCTCAGATAAAGAACGAAGAGCAGTTTCAAACTGGTCTACGTGACTTATTTGACATTGCTCATGTTGATGTCCTTGATTTGATCAAAATACCAGAGGACCATGAATTCCTTCAGGCACAACGGGAGCCAGGTCGACGGGGCTTTATGGTTGGTGTTGACAAGGTGCTAGCAGGAAAAAGAGAAGCAAGCAGCCCGAGAGGAGACTCGAGCTAGCATCATCAACAGACAGCAGTGCTGAAGCCAGTGATCATGACGACTCTGCTGTTCTATCTGCTTCAAAGAGGCAGAGCCGAAAGCGTGCAAGTAGCATTGTTACACCGGACCTAACAGCAGCTCTTGACCGCACCAAGGTTAGCGATCGATCAGCTGTTCACAGCAGCCTCTGCTCTGGGACACGACCCTTCAGAGTTGGCCATCAACCGCACATCGATCAGGAAATCCAGGCGGATCCAACGGAAGACAATTGCAGGTGACATCCAGGCATCCTATGCTCCAAACACAAGTCTGGTGGTTCATTGGGATGGCAAGCTCCTTCCAGACGATGGGACTAAAAAAGTTGATCGCCTTCCTGTCATTGTCAGTGACCCACAAGGAACTGGAAAGCTTCTGGGTGTGCCAAAGCTGCCAGCAGGAACTGGACTAGCAACAGCTGCTGCTGTTATGCAATGCCTCGAAGAATGGCATTTGCAAGACATGGTGGCAGGTATGAGCTTTGACACGACAGCCAGCAACACTGGTTCAGCACTTGGTGCGTGCACTATTTTGCAGCAAAAGCTTGGACGACCACTATTACATTTTGCATGCCGGCATCACATTCTGGAACTAGTGGTAGAGGCAGCAATGGCAGCATTCAAACCATTTCTTGGTCCATCAAAAGGACCTGAGATAGCCGTCTTCAAGCGTTTCCAGTCAAACTGGATTTCCATTGACCAAAGCAAGTTTAAGCCAATGATGCCTGATGACCTGGACTCTGTAGTTTCAGGTGTATTTTTAAGTTGCAAAGAAGTTGTCGTTTCATTCTGCATCCAGAAACTGGAATCGGGCCAACTACGAGATGACTACCGTGAACTTCTTGAGTTGACTATTATTCTGTTTGGTGAGCATCCTCCGAGAGGATTCAGGTTCATGCAGCCAGGAGCCATGCATCGGGCAAGATGGATGGCCCGTGTGATTTATGGAATCAAGATCTTGTAGCGGTTACCGCTGGATGCACACAATCGCCTTGCACCGGCCAGAACACGGCCAGACGCGCCTCTCCCGGGCATGCCCGGACTCACTGTTCCCGGGCACGCCCGAACCTCCCGGGCACGCCCGGTCTTGTCTTTCCCGGGCATGCCCGCTCTCGCCTTTCCAGGGTCCGCCCAGAGCGTCCGGGCATGCCCGCTATCACCTTTTCAGGGCTCGCCCAGAGCGTCCGGGCATGCCCGCTATCGCCTTTCCAGGGCTCGCCCAGAGCGCCCGGGCACGCCCGCTATCGCCTTTCCAGTGCTCGTCCAGAGCGCCCGGGCACGCCCAGCCTCGACTTGCCAGGCCGCAGCCAAACACGCCCGGGCAGGTCCAGACTCGCCTTTCCAAGGCTCGCCCTTGACACCCGGGCATGCCCGGTATAGCTTTTGCCGGGCAAACTTCCCGACATAAATGTGTATATATATTGCTGCCCGATAAACGGGCTTTTGTCAGAATACCTGAGCTGTTTTGTTTCAATAAAGCAACTCGGACGAATTCCGTCTTTGGTCGCGTCAATTCTTTCGACTCGCGTTGGAGCGCAGTTCCTTCAATCTACTCGCCCAGAGCGTCCGGGCATGCCCGCTATCACCTTTTCAGGGCTCGCCCAGAGCGTCCGGGCATGCCCGCTATCGCCTTTCCAGGGCAAAACCCGGCGACCCGTGTAGCTGCGCTGGAGCAGGAGGCAATGGAGCCTGGTGTGTGGAGACCCTCACCGGCGCGGTAACGCGGAAAGGGCTGTTTAGCCTGTCACGTGGCCAAGAGGTAAAGCGGGGGGAGGGGGGGGGGCAATGAACTTGTGAGTCAAGTGACTTGTTTTTGGGACTGCAGGCACCACAGCCTGAAGTGGCCCCACTGACGTGATCAGTTTCGACTGACCCCAAAGGAACTCACTGGCATAAAGCGTTTTACAGCATTTGTTGGAGCAGTGTATACCAAAGCCTGGTTCAGCGCTCCATCTGCTATTGGTGCTCCCGCTGGAGACCTAGCTCTTCTAATAGGTGTGCAAACCAACGACAGAGCCTATACACCACCAGTGTGCACACAAAAATGCACGTAACTGGAAACTGTGTGAATATTGATATTTGTAAGCCTCCTCATGCACTGTCCGGACCCAATAGCTCTTAAATTAGGTATTGTTCAGCATTATACGTGCTGTGGTTACGACGTTTACCCCGTTCAGACACAATAGTGTAACTTGCATTTGTATATAAATAGAAGATAGATTTAGATTGTCGCGTGGAGGACCCCACTCAAAAGTGCTTATTTTTGGTGGGAACGAGGCTCGCTGAAACAAATGCTTCCACGATTAAATCAAGCAGTCTACATTTTACATATTTACTTCACAGAGTCGAGTCTAAAGCAATCTGACATATCAACTCTGCCAATCTGATATCAAAACTCAAATTGATTGATTGCGCCGTCATGTTGGTTCTCTTTCCCTTTTCTATAGATATTACTTCGGTTTCTGCTTCCAATAAATAGCTGCTTGTATACCTCCGCCATTAGCTCGACCACAAAATACTCAGCAAGCTACTACATCATGTGAATATTTTGCAGCTGTTAGCAACTTAAGGGAAAACTCAAACACAACATTTTTTTCTGGAAATCATTGGAAATCGTTAATCACGGTCTAATTTGATTGGAAAGGTTTTCTGAATTATTTTTGCCAATCACAAAGTGCCAAAAAACCCTAAAGTGTTGATTTTCTCCAGTGACATCACACACAGAATGCCCACCTTGATCAAAATGGCAACTGACATAATAATATAATAATAACCACCTTTAGAGGCCATTTTTCCCCGCAAAGCGGGGGTTGGCCTTTTTCGGGAACCGTGGTTGTTGTTTTTTTTTTTTTTTGGTCCCCTTTTTGAAGCAATGTTTTACGGCCAGATGCCCTTCCTGACGCCAACCCTTTTTGCCACCTTTAACGACAAACAGGGAATTACCAGTGAACTGGTACTCAATTAGCCGACCTCGGAAGGATGACAGGCTGAGTCAACCCCCCTGGCGTTAATTCAGCGATCGCCCCGGATTCGAACCCAGGATCCTAGGATCCTAAGCCGGCACCCTAGCCGCTAGCCCAACTGACAGAGAAAGTGTATTTCGAGCTCGGATTCCGATACAGATTCCACCGTCATTAGCAACACTGAAGGTTCTCAGGATGTTGAAGCTGATCAGTGGGATTTTGAAGAAACGACTGGAGATAAAATTAGTGATGGAAATGCATTCAAGGGAATTATGGAGCCGCATCGTTTTGGCCTTATACGAGTGATTCAGATGAAGATGGTGAAGAATGAAGATGGAAGTATTGGTGAAGATGAAAACCTAGTCGCATGATCACTACAGATTGGTAGGTTTTGTTTTTCCGTTCAATTGATGGTTTATAAGGGATTTGTATTAATTGATACATCAGTTATATTACTCCAGAAGAAATACAGCCTGACACAGCATGGACACGGCATGGGCATGACACACCATGGACATGGCACAGCACAGACATGGCATGACACCACCCAGGCAACACTCTGGCACACTCAGACAACACCCAGGCACACTCGGACAACACCCAGGCACACTCGGACAACACCCAGGCACACTCGGACAACACCCAGGCACACTCAGACAACACCCAGGCACACTCGCACAACACCCAGGCACACTCGGACAACACCCAGGCACACTCGGACAACACCCAGGCACACTCGGACAACACCCAGGCACACTCGGACAACACCCAGGCACATTCGGACACCACCCAGGCACTCTTAGACACCACCCAGGCACTCTTAGAAACCACCCAGGCACGCTCAGACATCACCCAGGCACACTTGGAAGTGAAGGAGATGAGAGGAATGGGGGAGCCACCACTCACACTCACCCAGCTTTGCCCAGTTCGACATGAGAGAACATGACAGGAGATCATTAGTCCTTACCCTCTATACATATAAATAGACTAGGCTACACAGGGGGGGAGTTCAGTATCGAAGATTACTGAAAAAACTAGATGGTGTTCATAAAATACTTACCCTGCACAGTGAACTTGGTGCGAGCCAACTCTTCTGTTTTTGAAGGGTTTTTTTCTTTGATCCAATATGGCTGCCAGACCACGTGAGCGATGACATCATAAATTTATATTCTCTAATATAATTGTTGTGTAGATAACGCTCAATAAATTTCAAACTGATCAGACTAAGTGTTGTCACTGTTGAATTATGACATCATAATTAAAGCACCAATGATGTCATCGTTAACAACACTTATTCCCCATATGGAGTTCTTTACAATGAACCACATTTAATGTTTTTTTTTCCATGGAGTGGTTTTGGAGATATAGAGGTCCAACGATTTTTCAGTTTTTCCAAGATGGTGCGTGTACTACGTAACCTATGATGTGGTAATTATTATTAAAATATTCTACAGGAGGAAGCGCTCCTATGGTGAAAATTTTGTGGCAATCGGACCAACAGTTGAAGAGAAAAAAAAATTCTAACTGATCTGATGAAGCGTTGTACTTGGCGAATTATGACATCATAATTAAGGTAATGATGACATGATCATTAACATATCTTATTCCCCGTGGGGAGTACTTGACAATGAGCCTTGTTTCAAATTTTTCCATGGAGTGGTTTCAGAGATATAGAGGTGCAACGTTTCTCCAAGATGGCGTCAGTACCACGTGACCTATGACGTCATAGTTATGAATAAAAAAATTATACAGGCGGAGGCGCTCCTTTGATAAAATTTTGCGTCAATCGGACCAACGGCTGCCAAAAAAAGGAATTTTACAAATACAGACACGCACGTACGAACGCACCCAAATGCCTAACCCTGCTTTTCGCTTCGCGAGCACAAGGTAAAAATTGAGAAAACGAGTGAAACGAGTGTGATGGGGGATAAAAGGGAGGGTATGGAGGTGAGGGAGAAGGCCGAGAAGGGAAAGAAGGAGGGAAGGAGATAGGAAAAAAGGAGCGAAGGTAAGGAGGAAGAAAAATTATTAGAACAATGTACCTGTGTTGCATATTTATGTGAATGTATGTGAATTACTATTCAGGGCTTTGCTTATCAATGTGTAGTCGATTAAAGGTTGTTGTGATTAAAGGGTCAGGAGCCCTTCTGAGAAAAAGGAGACCGGAAACGGAAGAAGAAAAGACACGAGGTCCGGGAGACGCAACGAGTCTTCTTCTTCCTCGCCAAGCTCGGACGCGAGCGGTATCGATTGAGCAACGTAAGAGAATCGGCGTTTCAAAGCCCGTCTGGCGAGAGGAGTTACCGGGACGTGTAACTACCCTTTGACAAGTCGTCACGGTGGGTTCGTGCACGGAACCAAGCAGCTGGCACAGTTCGCCTCGCCGTCTACAAGGCCGCGTACGGGTCGCACCTTGGGCCGCGCGCGCTGGGCAAGCCGCGTGTTGCTTTGCCTGCTTCTCATTACCCGCTTTGCTTGGCCAGGAGGTGCGCGCTGCAGCCGTTGTTCCCGGTACGGGATGTGCCCGGTGAAAGCACGTCAGGAAGGGTCCGGTCAACCGCCCACGTGCGGAGATCGAACTACAGGAGTACGGAGACATTGTGAGAGACATTGACCACGGAGGGAGTCGGGAGTGGGGCTCACGTGAGGAATGTATAAGATGGCCATCTTAGAGTTAATGTAGATGAGTTTACATCTTTGTACTATTGATTGCTGATTGTTGATGGTTGATTGCTCGGGGAATATATCCTTGATTATTCCGGATCCTTGGTGTGGGGTTTTTTTTTGGTTGGAATTCATATTGATTGCGTTACGAAAGCGCATACATAATAAATCTTTCTGGCGGAGTTCCTCTCACGGTCCGGGGGTCACCGAGACCAGGTAGTCACCGGGAGGACCACGTAACAACCTGTACTAAATTTCCCTAATAAAGCAGTCAAAACAATAACAATAGGATGGGCAAGAAACACGAAACACTTCAAAACAAAAATAGAAGTGGAACAAACACAAAGAAAGGATTAGCACAATGTGAACCAAAAGGAGATGTGAGCAAGTTTGGATCCTACGATAGCAGGCAAACCAAAGGGCACTTACCGTCGATGAGCGAAAGTGTCATGTTCCGCTCACGCATGCTGTGGTTCGCTTCCTCATTGGTTATGGCTTTCTGGGCATCATCGGGTGTTTGGAATCGAACCACTCCATCCGTTTCACCCTCTCTCACGTCGACATAAGCTACTCCAGATCCAAAGAGGGCCTACAAGTTAATGGCCAAGGATACAAGATAGCATGAAAAAAATTATAGGCAAGCTTGAACGCATCTTGCAGGACGACACCAAATAAAGTATAACTCTTCGCTGGTTCTTATTCAATCCCATTTCTCAAGATTAGACCCTGTAAAAAATATTAAATAAAAAAAATAAAAAAAAGGAAATGCATATCAGTGACATGACAGCAGAGTGGTGGACAACATGTAACCTCCAGCATTAAACTCTGTTCTAAGATGTTCTGTTCAAATTAATCTGTTCAAATAATCTTGTCGCAAAGAAAGCCACTCTTTCCTGCACTCATTAAACACCAAGGAAAGTCCAAGGGATTCAATCAACAATGAAGTTGTAGCTGGTGTGGTCCCAATATGTTGAAAACAGAGTTCAACTCTGCTCTCAGAAAATATCTCTGTTCTCAGATGAATTGTTCATAATGAACTTGGATTAGCCAATAAGCAGATATGATAACAAACATATAATCAACTATTATATTACATACAAACATTCCCACAATAAAATGGGACAAATGCACACCTTCAACTCAGCGTGGCCAGGCAGCGGAGAGGTAGAAGCAAGTTGGATGAGAACTGCACTCTGGAACTCCGGACCCATTGTCAAAGGCTTCTCACTTTTCCCAGCACCCCCTGTGACTTCTTGAGAGTGCTGATCTGTACTGACACAAAGGATTATGGGAAGGAAAGCGGTGCCTACAGGTGTTGGGAGGAAAGAGGAAGTTTCAAGTGTTCCTTTATGATTTAATTTAATTTGCATTTTTGCATTTTGCACCAGACTTTGCATGCTCTTTTCGTTCCTCGCCAGTCATCTCTACATGTGCTCTGAGTTGCTTCTTCAGTGGTCCCAGGCTCGCCTTTTGCAACTGCAAATAAACTTGTCGCAAAGAAAGCCACTCTTTCCTGCACTCAATAAACACCAACAAAAGTCCGAGCGATTCAATCAACAATGAGGTTATAGCTGGTGTGGTCCCAATATGTTGCGTAGTTCAGCCATCAATTAAAACAAGCGTTACGCCTGGGTCCCCCGTCGGTGAAGTGATGTGAGTTGACAAAGTGGAAGACGCAAGGCGGCCATCTTGGATTTTGACGTGGCGACCCAATTTTCAATAGCGTTCTTCCTTATGCCTAGATACACCCACACACCAGATTAGAAGTTGGTACTTCGCTTATTTTTCAAGATATTCCGCTCACAAGGTTCAGACATACATGGCGGTGGACATCTTGGATTTTGACGTGGCGACCCAATTTTCAATAGCGTTCTTCCTTATGCGTAGATACACCCACACAAGATTAGAAGTTTGTAGTTCGTTTATTTTTCAAGATATTTCGCTCACAAGGTTCAGACATATATATGGTGGTGGCCATCTTGGATTTTGATGTGGCGACCCAATTTTCAATAGCGTTCTTCCTTATGCGTAGATACACCCAAACACCAGATTAGAAGTTAGTAGTTCGTTTATTTTTCAAGATATTCTGCTCACAAGGTTCAGACATACATGGCGGTGGCCATCTTGGATTTTGACGTGGCGACCCAATTTTCAATAGGCGTCTTCCTTATGCCTAGATACACCCACACACCAGATTAGAAGTTGGTACTTCGCTTATTTTTCAAGATATTCCGCTCACAAGGTTCGGACATACATGGCGGCGGCCATCTTGGATTTTGAAGTGGCGACCCAATTTTCAATACGGTTCTTCCTTATGCCTAGATACACCCACACACCAGATTAGACGTTGGTACTTCGCTTATTTTTCCAAGATATTCCGCTCACAAGGTTCAGACATACATGGCGTCAGTCGTGTGTGTGTGTGTGTGTGTGTGTGTGTGTGTGTGTGTGTGTGTGTGTGTGTGTGTGTGTGTGTGTGTGTGTGTGTGTGTGTGTGTGTGTGTGTGTGTTCTGATCCACCAGCCACACCATCTGGCCTACGGGGCTCATAATTGGCATCAAGTGTGTCCAATCCTCCAATATCGTTTTGCACTTTGACCTTCCGACACAAAGCTCCCCACAACCCTACCCATTCCCATCCTCACCCCCAAACTCAGGTTGGCCTGGGTGACCAGGTATCTCCCTCACTCCACTTTCTACCCCCAGGTCCCCTCCCCAATCCTCTCCACATTCACCCCCAATCCCACCCACTCTCCCACCCCATATACTCAGATTTTCCCAGGTGTAGAACCAGAAACACACCGAGTAGTTTATACAATGCGTTAATGTTGCACGATGTGCTTCACATAATGTATTTTTTTTCTTTCTAATACAGTAGAAGGGTAGGATAATTGGAGACAAGATGGGATGAATCTGTGCATGGCAGAGAGCAGGTTTGTGTGGAAGAATTCCCAGGCCGAGTTAAAATCACGGGCCGTACATATGGGAGTCCGACCGGTCCTGAAGAGAGATGTCGGCTTGCAGACCTTGACAATCTGTCCGAGTGAAATGCCAAACTCACCAGCATCGAGGCATCTCTCTGAGAATGGCCAGGGAGATGTTGACAGGAGATATTTGCGGGTAAGTTCGTCATCACCAAATCCAGAACGGAGGACTGGAATTGGGAGAAATCCAGGTTGGAATTTCACAGATCGAGTCCTTTGTTGAAGTGCCTTGGCTGGTGAGAGAGGTACTAACACCCAGCCAAGTTTATCCATGAAGGGAATTGCATCATTGGGCTCCATGAAATTATACAACCAGCGGTCAGATCCAATGTTTGAGCACAAACTCCGAATTGTCATGTTATTTTTCCAATAAGTTCAATCATCAGTAACCGAAACTGAAATCTATACTATAAAAGAAGCCATGCATGTCAAATTCCACCCACTGGTTGGACAGTTCGCCCGATTCCCCCCACAATTTCGATACTACGGCCGTCGATTTAGAACCCACGAGAATTACCTTTTCTCTCAAGGAGAGCTTTTACTGCGGACGTTATGCAGGTTTGCTATTACTTCTGACTATTTTCTCAAATTGTGAGTTATATAGTTATAATGGCGTTTCTGTGGGAGCAAAGGCTTCTACAGGAAGTAAAAATATTATACACCACAAACACGTATGCTTAGCTTTTTAAACAGTCGCTAATGCCGTTTATAACACTAAATGAAGAAATTAGGAGGAATCCCGACATCCATGAAGTAAGGTTTACTTACAGAACTGAGCGAAGATCTACTGTACTCTATATAACCCACAAATGTTGGGTTAATAACATGGCCCTTTCTGCCGCTACCATGGCATTTTTCGTAGCAAACTTTTGAAACTCGCTCCTGCTGTTTCACATGAAACTGAAAGGGAGAAGCTCGGGTTGTGCTCCTTTACCAAGCAGCTAGCTAGCGCTTGCCAAGCCAGCAGTTCCTTAACGATTTTGAATGGAGGTGGTTGCTCAAATGCTTAAACGACTTGGCTATCTCTTCACAAGAAACTTGGTAAATGAACACACAACCAATGTTCTTGAGACCCGACCATAGATCGACTGTAATCTATATACCCCAAAGAGAAATGACCCGTCCTGCCCCTCTTGGAGTCTGCGGGTGTACTAGTATTTTAAAGGTCGTATTAAAAATAAAAAAAGTACAGACAGAAAAAGTGAACCGATTGCTTAACCCCACTTTTCGCTTCGTGTGCGTGCGGCAATCAACATTGGTGCTACGTAAAAGATCAATTGAATAAAAATAAATAAATAAAATAACCACCTTTAGAGGCCATTTTTCCCCGCAAAGCGGGGGTTGGCCTTTTTCGGGAGCCGTGGTTGTTGTTGTTTTTCGGTCCCCTTTTTGAAGCAATGTTTTATGGCCGGATGCCCTTCCTGACGCCAACCCTTTTTGCCGCCTTTAACGACAAACAGGGAATTACCAGTGAACTGGTACTCAATTAGCCGACCCCGGAAGGATGACAGTCTGAGTCAACCCCACTGGCGTTAATTCAGCAATCGGCCGGGATTCGAACCCAGGATCCTAGGTTATCCTAAGCCGGCACCCTAGCCGCTAGCCCAACACCAACATCAATTGAATAAATCCTGAACAAAAAAAGGAATGCTTGCATTTGAGAACCTCAAACGAAAAATAATTAAGACAGGAGCACATACTCACTTTGGTATTACGCGAAGGGAAAAATGGCTCGCTTCAGTCCATTTTGCCTTCTTCCTTTTCCGTCTCGAGGGTTCTTTTCCTCCCAAAGCAACCTGTTGTGCACTCTCTTTAACCTCCATGATGCATTCTGCCACAATCTCTTCTTTATCCTTCCCATTGCTTTCTTTGTGGTACTTTTGACACCTGTCGATTCCCCGTGCCCTTTCCTCGTTGGTCTGCTCTATCTGTTCCACCTCATCCAATGATTCTGAGGACACAGATACATCATGTTTGTGGTAAACTAGCATACAAAACCCATCGCCAATGCGTTTAATCAAAAGACAGCATATGTTGCACTTCACAAACATATTGCATGCCATCTGTGAGTTTCAAAGAGGATATAAAATAGAGTTACCACAAGTCCGGGTTTTCCCGGAGACATCCCCCATTTCGGCCCTTAAATCTCCATCTGGCCGAGTTTTTATTAAATACTTGTCTAAAGACGTCCAGGATTTTGCCATTTAAGATTTGTGATACTTTTTTTTTTTTTACCTTATTTAATCAGCTAAAACATTTTTGTACATTTTCTTGCGGTGATAAAATGCGGTTATGTAATGTTTGGACTTTATTACGCTGTCATGGCAAAATGAACATGTTCGAACATCGACACTCACACATCCACTTCCTCTCCGGTCCAACCTTGCAGTGAGAGAGTCCAGTGGCGTGCTCAGTCCGCAATTCAGTGTCTTTTCTGAGTCCGTACAGTTATACCATATACATTTGTTTGATTTTCTTCTTTAGAATGCCAAAATGAAAGTGTAAATTCACTGCAGAACTAACGACAAAATTTCCATGTTTTTGAAATGGTCGAGAAGAATGGGAAGTCGAGTCCTTGGCATGTAGAGCTGGTACGTACTTCTCTGTGGCAAATAAAGGTGCCATTGAATTACAATCTCATGTGGACTCAGACAAGCACAAGAAAGTAGTTTGAGGAAAACAGCTCATCATACTCATTAGCAATATTGACAGATTATTTTGTAAATCCAAGCATCAAATCAGAGGATGCTGTTATTGCAGCCCCACCCCCCACCTCCACTCCATATCTCCCACCCCCTCCCAAGATCACCGGCACAGATAAAAACACCCCTACACACTAGTTGGGGTCATGCTGATCCAATGGAGCAAGTCTGGATGTAATCGGCCCAGAACTGTAGGAGTTGTGTGCCAAACACAACGTGAATTATAGCAAGGATCCTACTTCTACCCTTCATGCATCCACAAATGACTTCCTGCCATTCATGAGTTTTAAACACATTTACAACAAGAAAGAGCAATCAGAGATTGCAGACCCTCGCCAGGACGTGTTTTCAGTGGTTTTTAAGGCTTTTGTGTTAAAATAAATATGGTGGCCAACCACATGACCGATGACACAATGATTATTTATTTTCTCCACCAATTTATCCATAGAAGACACTCAATCAATTCCATCTTGATCAGATGAAGTTTTGTACTTGTCAAATTATGACATCATAATGGAGGAACCTATGACATCACCATTAACATATGTTATTCCCCATGGAGAGTTTTTTTACAATGAGCCATGTCTCATTTTTTTCTATGCAGCACTTTCGGAGATATAGAGGTGCAAAGGTTTTCAGTTTTTCCAAGATGGCGCCCATACCACGTGACCTATGGCATCATAATTATCATTAAACAAATTATACAGGAGGAGGTGCACCGATCGTGAAAATTTCCTGTCAATCGGACCAACGTTGCAGAGAAAATAATATTTATTCTGTGCCGTTATGTGTTCCTCCCCGACCTCCTGGTCTCGGTATACCTCCGAACCCCGGGAGGAGTCACGGCAGAAAAATATATATTATTCCGTGTCGAAATCAATAAGGAAACCACACCAATGGGTATAAACAAACCAATAATATATTTTAAAACCACACAAGAATAACATCTATATAATAATACCGTAAGGACTCGACTTTGTTATCCCTTTTACGCCGCACCCAGTGACCCGATGCCCACGGCACGAATGCATTTTCCATCTACGAACCGCGCTCTTTGTTTATCACGTACAGCCATACTCGAAAAATCTGAATTCGCTGACTTTGGGACCCAAAAGCATCCGATTATCGGCCGATACGACGCCATCTTACGACACCATCGTATTGGCGTCTGCTGGGCGAAGGCGATGCGAGCCGTCCGCTGCAAGAGGAGTTCCCCGGTATTTTCCCTGCTTGTGTCATGACGAGATCCCAAACGCAGAAAGAGAAGCAGACTGTCATAGAGTTGACCACTGTACCAGATTCTGAGGTGTGGTTGGCAGAGACGTTTTTCAATGATTTAACCAGCGATGAAGGGATAGGGAAATGGGGCTTCTTGTGTGCCCGTGTTGAATCATTCTTCACTAGTTAAGGACCAGCAGGCAGATCCTGTACGAAGAGACCTCAGACAAAAGGCTATGATGGAGTTGGAAGCTAAGGAAGTCTCAGACTGTTACTATGTGAAATCTAATGTGTTAATGAGAAAGTGGAGACCCCCTCGTGCTCCCGCCAGTGACGATTGGTCTGTGGTACACCACGTAGTGGTACCACCCCGTTATCATCTTGAAATTCTACGGCTGGCCCATGAAATTCCCATGGCCGGACATGCGGGAATCAGGAAAACTCAGGCTAGGATCCTGGCGCATTTTTATTGGCCTAAGTTGCACCAGGACATGGTGGCGCACTGTAAGACCTAGGATCCCAAGCCAACACCCTAACCTGTCAAAAGATAGCAAAGCGTCTTCAGTGGCCCGAACAATACTGGACCCTGCTACTACAAAGTGGGTTCATAGGGAGTGGCCAGGAAGGTGATTCAGAGGAGTGAGTGGCCATTTTGGAGGAGGGCTTATTGCAGAGTGCTTTTTCGAGAGTTGTAGAGTGTTCTGGGGTTGTAGAGAGATGCCTGGTGTTGGCTTAGCGGTTAGGGTGCTGGCTTGGGATCCTAGGATCCTGGGTTCGAATCCCGGTCGATCGCTGAATTAATGCCAGGGGGGTTGACTCAGCCTGTCATCCTTCCGAGGTCGGCAAATTGAGCACCAGCTTGCTGGGATGAATGATCCGGTGTGTACCCCGGCTTAGAATAGGTACACTGTATCCCTGCGCATCGTGAGAGGCGACTAAGGGTTGGCGTCAGGAAGGACATCCGGCCATAAAAACATTGCCTCAAACAGGGAACCATGATTGTCATGGGGCCCGCAGGGCTAACCCCCGCTCTAGCGGGGAAAATGGCCTTAAAAACTATCATTCATTCATTCATTCATTAATTCTTTAATTTCTTTTTCCTCGACGACCGCTGGCTCCAATTAAATTTTCTTTTCTACCTCAGTGGTCGCCGGCTTCCCCATACCCCGGGTCGCGATTTCTATCCCGGTCATTTTAACCACGCTCTGCTCTGCCTTGCTCAACCTGCGCTCCTCGAGTCGCGTTACCTCGTCGTGTACAAATGCGCCTTTCCCGCCCGACCTGCGGTTAACCTCCCTTTCACACTCCCTTGCTTCATACCGGGCTTTGTCCCTCGCTAGCCCCTCATTAATTTCTCGGGCTCGGCCATTTAAGCCCTCCAATTTGCTTCCGAGTCCCTCCAATTTGCTTCCCAATTGCTCTCCCCGAGCCCTCGCTTCGTCCCTTTGGGCGTCTAATTTGCCATTTATCTTTTTCAATCCATTCAGGAGCTGCGCCATGAAGGCTTTCATGTCGCCCACACAGGATTGCATACCATTGGCGCTGCGGGCGCGGCTCTCGCCGAGGCCATGTGTGAGGCGCCGCCATCTTGTGCTGCCGCGACCAAGTGCGAGGTGCCGCCATCTTGTGCACCTGCAACCCCCTCTACCGCACCTTCTTCAACCTCCTCCTCGATCTCTCCCATCTCCTCCATGGGGTCCTGGGTCGACTCTACCCCCTCTTCTATCTCCCCCACCGGCATCCGATCGCCTTGACCATCCATGGCACGACTCAATTTGGATGTTAATAATACATTTCGGCCGCTCCCAATTTTGACCAAATTTTTCAGATGGATTAAAAAATTTGGTTCGGGTCCAATCCCACTCCTGACACCAATTGTTGCGGATCTCAGATCACTGAGCTCCCCCTACCGAGGGAGGTTTAATCCCCTCGTCTATTAAGCTGGCCGTCCAAGTCCTAGAAGATATCGCACTCCTTTGCGGGGTTGAGATTGACCAGGGTGACTGGTCAATGGAGTCCCAGATACCTTTGCCAACCTCGCCGCAAAGCAGGGCGCTACTTCTGCCCGAGCCACGGACAAGATGGAATTTTGCCGAGCGGTTTAGCAATCCGAAGCTTGAGCCGTTAGCGGCAGTCTAAACCCGATTATAGCGGTTCCTATATCGTGTCACCGATATTCAATTGGGGACAGGCGAGATGAGAGGAACCAAAGTAAAGCAGGAACAAATGTTTATTAATTATGTACACTAAATGAAGAGGAAACGAAAGGCAAAGAATATACAGAAGAAGAAGAAGCAGGACACAGGGCAGCCTTATACAGCCTTACTTAGCAAACGCCCCAGACAGAATGAACACACTTACACTCAAAGGGATGGAATGGCAGGAAAGGCAGGAATGGCAGGAAAGGAGGAGAAGGTCCAAGCAATGGCACCGGCGTCGAGGTCCGCTCCAGGTCGCGCTCCGGTCCACGCTCCGGGCTTGAGCAAAAACCCGGCGGCAGCTGCGCGTATGGTTTGCACGCGGTCGGACAATGCCAATATATCTCTCGGGGAAACTGGCCTCCTGCTTATGTAATAGGTCGACACCGCGCTTCTCTCCTCTTGCTCGAACCTCTGGTGTCGCCGTCGTGCTCATCTCGTGAAGCAGTCCCTCTCCGCCGCTTTTATTGGGCGTTGTTAGATCAAGCCGCCGGCTCCCAGGACACGCCCAATGGTGAGCTCTGCCTCGGCCCTGGTTGGCTCCAAGAGCTTACCGGTCCCGCCCCTCGACGAGACGTTGACAGGGCCACGCCTTGTTCTTGGAGCCCAACTTACTCCTCCCCCTTTTTCCTCCAGAGGACCGAGCGCGTGATGGCGTTTGCACGGGTCGTAGAAAAGCACTCTTACTGCCATTGAAGAGATTGGGGCCTATTCTTATTTGATTGATGCAATGTAGATTCAAACTATTGGGAACACAGCCTTAATTACACACATACTAATGAGTATCTATAGAGATCCTAAGGTGTGCTACGTGTTGCTCGTGGACTAGCTATGGGTGCGATCTTTAACGTTGGACAAATGGGGGTATTTACAGGGGATTATTTATAAGGGAACATTTACAAAAATTTACCAAGTGGAGGGTTCTAAAATCCGCAACACTATTAATCAATTCGCTAATGGAACACGTCAACCAGCACCATTTCATCAGAATCTGTAACTAAAAAAAAAAAAAAAATTTAGTCATTCATCTCATAATTAAATAATTAATTGATTAATCAATAAAACAAAAATAGCATTTGTAGCCAAATCACTTTGTCATTGGCATGTCCAAATATCATATTCCTAACTCAAAAGGTGCCTGAAATCATGGCCAGAAGAGAAAGGAAATAAATAAGTACTTATTTAATCGCTAATAATTAAATAACTCATCAATTAATTGATTAATCAAAAAACAAAAAATACTTTTTTGACAAAGTGCTTCCTCACTATTGTGCCGAAATTTCAGCTTCCTAGCTCAAAGGATGGCTGAGATATCGCCCGGACAACCAGGAAAACAAACAAACAAACAACCAGAGTGAAAACCGAGTACTCCCTTTCAGCGTGCGTCACTGCCGAGACCCCTTCGGTGCCCGGCAATGACGTTTTGCAGTGCCTGGAGATGGCATCGGAAAGGTGCGGTGTACACCAACCAGAGTGAAAACTGAGTACTCCCTTTCAGCGTGCGTCACTGCCGAGACCCCTTCGGTGCCCGGCAATGACGTTTTGCAGTGCCTGGAGATGGCATAGGAAAGGAGCGGTGTACAATACACAAAACACCGCCTGGGTGAGGGAAACCTCAAGTTGCCAGGCCGCACACGCGGTGCGAGCAGAAAACGATTAAATTATACGCAAGTTTGCGAATTGCAAACCTTGATTAACTCAAAATCACAAAGAACACATACACACTGGAATAACGAGTGGAAATTTGACAGACACAAATTGGAAAAATACTTAAAATTTTGAAGCCGTGCAGACGTCGAAGTCGCTTCCTTGCTCGAGGGACCAGAAACGGAAGTCCCAACTTACCGAACTAAGATATGATGAGAACTGAGAACTTGCAGATATGATGTCATTACGGCATAAACACCCGCTCACTTCGAGAGCTGCAGGAAAGGTCATTCCTCTTTGGGGTACATAGATTACAGTCGATATATGGTCGGGTCTCAAGAACATTGGGTGTGTGTTAATTTACCAAGTTTCTTGTGGAGAGATCACCAAGTGGTTTTAGCATTCGAGCAAGGACTCAATTCAAAACCGTTGAGGAACGGCTGGCTTGGCAAGTGCTAGCTAGCTGCTTGGTAAATGAGCACACCTCCAACCCTTGTGGCGTATATAGATTACAGTAGATATTCGCTCAGTTATTTAAGTAAAACCTACCTCATGGGTGTCGAGATTCCTCCAAATAGCGACTGTTTAAAAAGCTAATCATATGTGTTTGTGGTTTATAATATTTTACAAGCCCAGCTATGCCGCTGTTAGACTTTTGGACTTGTTTTTGTTATATACAGTGCTGTAATGTAATTGGCATTCACACTGACTCCAATAGGCCGATGCCGATTGCCGATGTGGCCCTGTGCTGATTACCGATGCCAGTATCTTCCTAGCACTCATATAGTGTGTGTGTGTGTGTGTTTGTGTGTGTGTGTGTGTGTGTGTGTATACACATACACATACACATATACCACGCTTTCTGACTATGCCTTATCTCACTCCGTCCATCTAGAATCCGTTTGTTCGATCAGCAAGTTATATCAAAAGCTTCTCCTGTTTTTCTTTACAAAACAGACAAAGACAAGTCCGTTTTTTTTCTCCAACTAGTTTGGTCAAGTTGTGAAGAAAATGAGCAGACACGTACTCACGAACTGTGTGCATGCAAGTTGGACTTCTCGTTCTGGGAACATAAATTTTATGCTGAAGTTATTTCTCTTTATTCCCTCCACCACTGAAGTTGGATGGAGGTTATTTTTTCACCCCTGTTTGTCTGTGTGCAGGATATCTCAGAGTTATAGACAGATTCAGACAAAACTAGTTGAGCAGGTTGGGTTTGTGACGAGGACGAATTGATTACATTTTGATGAAGAATCAGAATCTATTCCTTTCGGAATGGATTCTCAAATTTTAAGAATCGCCCAAGCCTATTTCACAAGCAGAGAGTGGACATTGGAAGGATGTTGAGCACCTGTCTGCCTGCATTGGCCGTTGGTGGACTATGAAGATCTCGTTGTCTTTTGCGAAGAGTAAGTGATTTATCGCCGGCACCCTCAACAGATTGCAAATTCCTGCCAGTTCCTTGTCTGGAATTGCTTGGCCAGTTGTTTTGTAAAAAACAAAATTGGGCTATAAATGTTGCCTGTGGCCACCATCAACAAGAATGTAGGAATAAATGGGGTTTCTAAAGAAGATTTGGTTTGCTTAATACCTTCAAATTTTTGTTGAGAGAATACAATTATAAAACCCAATGGATCACAAGATGAATGCGAGACAAGATCATAAATGGAGTAGGGTTAAAGGAACCACAGAAGTCAGACTTGTGTGTGGAGATGTGTGGAGATGTGTGCAGGTAGCCTTCTACAACCCACTTGGACACCACTTGGACCACCATTGGTATCCCCACTTCGACACCAAACAAGATTATTTAAGTAATGAACTGCTTTAAGTCCTGCCCCTCCCCCTTCACCTGCATTATAAATTTGCTTTCTAGGAAACTTCGTCAGCTTCAGCTGGGGAGGGGGTGGGGGGAGCACACCAACAGCAGGAATGAGGGACAAATAGAGAGACTTGGATTGATTAATGGATGTGGGAAACTTTGAGGCGTTCGGCCATAAACACTCAGACCATGGCTTCATGTCGCTGACTGCTCAGCCAGACGTATGTGCAGAGTGTACCTTGATGACAGAATAAGACCTTGTGGCAGAATTGCAATGCGATTGAGGCAACTTGTACCCTGGATGGGTGATGGTGGACTCTCCAAAGTTTTTGGTCTTGTTTGTACGTTGGTCAAATTGCGCAATAAAAATATGAGCAATACCTCTGGGTGCTCACCTGGTAGAATACAGCGGTATACCACACCGATTAAGGGTATTTTAAACAGTGTCATGGCATATATAACCAATTTCAATGGATGCTAGGAGACAGAGCAGCATGTAGAATCATACTAGCGTAATCATAAGACTTTAACCCCCAACCCCGTAGACCCCTATTTTACATCCCCGTAGACTCCTATTTTTCTAATGTAGTGAACAAACTTTGGTAAATCAAAGGTGATTAAGGTTGTGATCATGTTTCATCTAAATTGTGTGTAGTTTTGGAGAAGAAAGCAAATACCTATTTTGGGGTGCAACACTTCTAAAGACTCTCTTAGAGCCGAATTTTCTTTTTTAATGCCGTGAACAAACGTTTGTACATCCCGGGTGATTAATGGAATGTTGTGGTGTTTCAAAAGCAAATACCTATTTGGAAGTGGGGGAGGGGGGGGGGGGGATGGGAAGGGTCTAACCTTGACCCACTTTGACCCCCGGTAGACCACCTTAGACACTATATATAAATGAATATATATATATATATATACATATTTTATTTTTTTCAATGCTGTGAACAAACTTGAGAATCAACATACCAAATATCATTTTGTAACAAGTTTAGTCACAATCCTATTGGCAGTTTCGGAGAAGAAGTTGCAAGTGTTTATGGACTGACAGATGAACGACACGCCATCCCACAAGTTCCCTGGAACTACGTTGCAGGAAAGATAAAAAGTAGTTTTTGACATTCTTTTCTGATTTATTGTTTTCCTTTCTAACAGGCTTTTGTGAAAGATGTGCATGAGGATTCGCTAACAGTGATGTTTGAAAACAAGTAAGTGATGTTTCTTGCTCTTTTAGCCTCTGATTTATCCTAGGTTGACTGTTCTTTGTTGTGGTTTTTTTTTGTGGTATCCTTATTTTTTATTCGTGGTACAATGACGATGTTTGTTTGAATGGTTTTTTAAAAAGTTTTTTTTAGAAATTACCAATACACTTTCTTTAAAATACAAAATAAAGAATATATGATCATCATTTTCTATTTTTGCTCATTGTGTGATCCGTGGTGTTTTTAACTTAGCTGGCAGCCAGAGCGACAAATCCCTTTTTCTGACATCCGCCTACCTCCTCCAGTATAGCCTAGTCAATAAATCTGAAAATGTGCCTTTATAGAATGATTGAGGCATTTTTGAGTAAAAGCAAACAAACCACTTTTTCTGGGGTAGTTTTTCATGCTGAATATGAATCTGTTGTTTGCCAAGCCCAAAAATGCGTAATTAGGTCACTAATCAAGGTCAAAGGTCAATGAGTGCAAAATTCAATTTTTTTGAAAAAATGCTTTATTTTACATCCCCTATCTGTACATTTCAATTATTTTACAATATTTTGTCTAGTAAGGTTGCTAAAGCTTTTCAAAATCTTATTTTTAAAGGAAAACGTGAGGACACATCTATGCTCATTTGCCTTTATCTCTGTAAGGGGCGACAATTAGTTTTTGCGTAATTTGCTTGCAGTTTAACCTCTAAATGCACAATGGGGCAGAGTTTTTATGCTCCTATTGATGGTCTAGAGATAGATTTTATAAAGACAGAATCTAAATGTCACCGGTAAACAACATAGGTCAAAGGTCAATGAGTGCGAAAGTCTTGCAATGACGTAACAGTTACTTGCACTTGAAACCATCCCTTTCACTCAACAGTGAAAGTGGCTTCATCTTTCTGACCCCAATGCATTTGCCATGTTTGTCAAATCATTTCCATTCAGACAGAGCAGGGTGTTCTTCAATAGACCCTTAATGATGAAGAATGAATCTAATAGCCTAGCATAAGCCATCTAGTTCGTACCCTAGGCATCAGGCATTAAACATTTCAGGAGTACAGGTAAGGGTCTTTTTAAGATTGTTAAAAAATGAAATATAAAATCAAATGAAAGTAAAGGAATGCATTCTTCTTTGGTGAGATACATGTACATACAAATGTGTAATGTATGCTTGACATCTCACATCATATGCAGGCCTACATACATGTACATTTACCTAACAGTAGCAAAAAGACAGGCAGGGCATGGGCATTGACGATGAGTGCCTAATGCATCTACCACTAATGAATTAGTGATATCGGTTAGATGTTTTGTCTTGAAGAAGCTTTACTTTGTGTCTTTGAGAATAAGATTAAAACCCGGGCCAACACTGCCTGCGCTTATTCGATCATTTAAGGGCTGTTGCAGTATATCATACAACGTTGTAGTTTTCATGGTCAGAACATGCGTGCCTGGTGCTTAGTTTGGTTTCTGTTTCTCCCCTCAGGCCAACCATGGAACCTATTGCCAGCCTCAAGCGACAGCGTGAGGATGTGTCGTTTGAACTTTGTATCATTTGTCAGGGAACTAGCCAGGTCAAAGATACGATTTTCAACCAGACAAACCAGGGTATTGCTGCCATCAGAGAGGCGACCGAGCTCCGATGCAAACTTAGACACTATGAATTTCGATCAGCCGTGGACAGGCTTTCGACTCTCTTTGCAGAGCCTCCAGAAAGTCTCCCCAAACTTAAATGGCATAAGCTATGTTACTCTGCATACACACACAAGGGGAAAATAAATGCTAAGCTAGCCAAGGAACAATCGAAAAACGAAAAAGATCCTGAAAGAAAGAGTGTTTCGGCTGAAGCATGTCCGTTTTTACGCAGTAGTACTACTAAGATGAACTGGACATTGTGTATGTTCTGCCAGAACTTTGACAAGAAGCAGAAGACAAGTCGTGTCACAACCTTCAAAATGAGTAATGAAATTACGGAAAAAGCTAAATTTGTACATAACATCTTAGTCCGTACTGCAAATGAGAATGATTTAATCTCAGCTGAGGCATGTTACCATGTTAACTGTCTTAGTAAATTCTTTAGGGATGTCAAAAGGGCGGAAACTGAAAGCAAATCAGCAGACATGGCGATATCATGGTTGTGTCAAGAGCTGCGTCACTCTGCTGAGAAAGGACACGTATTTGAACTATCTGCAGTGTTCGAGAGGTACAAAGAGTTAGCCAGTGAGTGCGACGGCACAATTCCTACATTGTATCTTAGTAGACTGGGGACTTTTAAAGAAACTTTGTCGAATTGCATTGGGGACATTTATGAATTTCTTGTGCTAAGAAATTTGGCGCCTTCAGAGAAACAAACTTTGCTTCTTCCACGACATTTCAGTCACATACCTCTTTCAGAAATGGTGTGCGGTCAGAACAGTGCAGACTATATTCCCATATTTAGACAACAGGATGATCATTTTCTGTCTTTAGTGCACGTTGCTCTGCAACTCCGCAGTGATATCATGTCACATCCTGCATTTGAAGGTTGCGATGTAAGCGAAAAAGCAGAGTTGGCAAGTGTACCACCATCTGTACTCATGCTTGTGAATATCTTGCTTGGAGGCCAAAGTAGTGTCGATGCTGAGTTTGACGAAAGTGAGATGTCTGAAACTGGTTGGGTGAAGAAGACAAGGGTCCTTAGCATTGGACAAGACATGGTCTATGGTGTATGTGGAGACAAGAAGGCACCGCCTAAACACGTTGGAATGGGTATGACGCTGCACCAGTCAACTCGATCAAAGAAATTAGTTGAGCTATTCCATAATGCTGGGCACATAATCAGCTATAACCGGGTTCTTAGGTATGACACTGCCATGGCTGAAAACACTCTGAAAGCGCTTGATCAAGAAACTGGGGCAGTTGTTACCAGCAACCTGGTTTCGGGACGATTTGTGCATTTTTCTGGCGACAATATTGACATCAATGACTCTACCCTAGATGGCAAAAATACATTTCACGCTACTCAGTTAGCTGCCTGGCAGAGGGGGCCATCTGCTGAAAGCGGTCTTGGAGACATCAAACCATCCAATACGTCAACGTTGGATATACCAACAGCAGTTGAAAAGATCCAACAACAGCAGTTTCCGACACCATCAAAGAAGGTCACAGAAGATGCTGAAAAGTTCATTTGCCATATCTACAAGGAACCATCTGAGAACTGTAATCAAGCCCGCATTAAACTGTTCAACAAATGCCATGCAACGGAGACCCTACCTCCATCTAGTGATGCAGCAAAGTTCCACATAGAGCGTGCAAACTACCAAAGTTTCATTTGGAGAGAGGCCAGTAATCCAATGACAGATCTGCCACCGCCGACTGATTGTGGATGGAAACTCGTTGATGACAAGTTGTCACCGGTTCTTACAACTTTACCGTCAATTCCAAAGGGATGCCGAGAACTTACTCAGTGTGGTTGCAAGAAAGGTTGCAGTTCTGATAGTTGCTCTTGTCGGAAGTGGGGGAAACAGTTCTGCACTGAGGCCTGCAAGTGCAATGCCAGTGAAACACCATGTCGAAACAGGCCAAAGTAGGGGGGGGGGGGGGGGCGGTCAGAGCTTACACAGTTAAGCTAATTGGCATTCCCCTGGATGGCTCCTCCTTCCAGCCAATCAGTCTGACAGACTGCAATTGATTCAGGATTAATTAAGAATACATGTGATAATGATCAACTGCCTGCACTCCAAACATGTTTGCCATGAAGTGCATTTTGCGCCTTGTGCCGTGTAAGTGCACTTTGCGCCTTGTGACCGTTAGCCTTAATTAAGTGGCTAATTAGTCAAATATTGACATTTAGTGTAGAAAACAATCTTGCTATTATATAGGACTCAGGTAAACCACTTCACTGATGGTATTTAAGGCAACAATTCAAGTGAATTAAAACAGTATGTCAAAAAACGAAAAGTTGCTTCATTACGGATATATTCACAAAAATCTGATTTTTTCCCTTCACAATTCCCTTTACTTTCATAATTGTGAAAAGCTGTAGTAACCTTACCAGACAAAATACTGTAAAATAATTGAAATGTACAGATAGGTGATGTAAAATAAAACATTTTTTCAAAAATTTTGAATTTTGCACTCATTGACCTTTGACCTTGATTAGTGACCTAATTACGCATTTTTGGGCTTGGCAAACAACAGATTCGTATTCAGCACGAAAAACTACCCCAGAAAAAGTGGTTTGCTTGCTTTTACTCAAAAATGCCTCATGAATTCACGTTTCCCAGAAATTTGACTAGACTAGTAGACTTCCACAAGGACATCCTTGAAGGAGATGAAGTTGAGGTAATGCTGTAAATGAAAGTTGGAGTCAAGTGAAGGTTTAATCCATGTCGATGGTCAATAAGGGGGTTGTTCGAATGCCTAGGACGAATGCATATACAGTATATTGTTACAGACACGACTTTGATGTTAGGGTGGGCCGAGCGGAATGGCCGCCGTGTCCGCACAAGTTACCCGATTATACTCGAACGTTGCCGAGTCGCGCTACGCTAAATCAATGATGGAAAAGACACAACGGCTGGATTAAAATGACACGACACCAAGGGTTCAGTTCTCAAGACCTCCGGAGGAGGTTATATTAGGGCGGAAGGTCAGATTACAACGACAAGAGGGACAGCATAGGAAGACAGGCACTTAGACACACTCTTATAATAGCCCCGACAGACGACAGATAAACAGGACAAAAACTGACTCACACGGGGATTGATGGCAAGGAAAGCGGGCCGTCGATGGCTCAAGGTGCACCGTTCTCGGAGGGGGTGCACCGTTCTCGGAGGTACTGCAATACCGGGTCGATGCGTGGAGCTCGCTCAGCGCTTGGAGGTCGCGACTTGTCTTCTTCAGTCGGGGGCGCATCTCACGTCACGTCCGGTAAGTCGCCACGTATATCCGGCGGGGAGTGACACGCCCTCGGCTCGTTAGCTTCTCATTGGGTGCGTGCGGGGGGGTTACCGGCTCCGCCCTTGACGAGGGGCTGACAGGGAGCCCCTTCGTGGTAACCCCGTCGGAGCGCATGGTCAATGGCGGCTAACCGAGCCGGTGTGAGGACGCACACTCCCCCCGCGCCGCGCCGTTGTTGTTGTAGTTGTTGTTGTAGTTGTTGTTGTAGTTGTTGTTTGGGGAAGAAGATGGGAGGAGGTATGGGAAGGTCCTAAACTCACTACTGGTGCCATTTAATCACATTCTGGTGCAACGAAGAGTCAGAATTAATGGAAACGAGTCCTTAACTGACATAGACTAAGAATAACTAGCAAGATGTCCGAAAGTTGTCTACGTGAGATGCGGTGGACCTGGGCACGACATTTAATGGGGGAAAAAGGGGAAGGTCGGTTCTACAGAGTGTTATTTACAGGCAATGGGACTAGGGAATGGAGGATTGGGGATAGTTGGGGAGTATTGGGGAAATAGGGGAGTATTTACAAGCGGATATTGAGGCCAAGTCCCATATCCGCAACATTGCACCCTTCTCTACCCTCGGGGCGTCCCGACCCGATAAATTTTTACCTATTTTAGTGTGGCACTCAGATGTAGTTCCCTCTACTATTAACTCTACCCTGAATGCGACAGTTTTACAAATATTCACAAATGAGTAAATATGTCCCCCTGCGACGTTGCACCCTTCTCCTCACAGAAACACACCCACAGGATAACCGAATCCGGAAAGAATTCGCAAACTAAACATACAGCCGGTAGGGAGCATTATTTACAAGACTACGCTGATATTTACACTACGATCCAGGACCTGTTTTTGGAGGAACACATGCAGATGTTATGCATAGAGAGAGCACGCATGCCAGCATCGATACACCAACCCACGAGTGCTCTGTGGCCTTACGGCCTTTAATAACGTGCAGAGCACCCCTTACCAGCACCAAAAGCACCACCCCATCACACAGTCAGCACCATCCGGTGCAGTCACCATTGTTCAATGAATAAAAATAACTTCAACAACCCCTAACCCTGCAGGTGTCTCTTGCTCTTCGTGTGGTGCACTTGCCCTTCTGGCTTCTTTAAAAAATCAAGAAAGGCGCCAACCGCGTCCATTTCTGTATTGTGGCCGTCAGGGGCCAACTAAGAGTGGTTCACCTGTTTGGCATAGGTGCCACGTTGACCCATAGGTCCTTCCACGGGTGGTGCTTGGCCGCAAAAGAACTGCGGTCCATTGTGGGTGGCCACAAACATTGCGGTCCATATGGTGTATCGATCCAAGCAGCAAGCAGCGAAAGTGCAGGCCCACAACTGCGGAGCCAGCACCTCTCTCTCCTCTCTCTCTGCCCCAAAGCCAGATCCTCGGAGGTGGGAGACAAAAGAAGCAGACAAGTGAGTAAGGTGGTAAGGGCGCAAAAGTGCACGCAATATAAGATGATGCACACTGGGGGCACATGGGAACCAGGTGAGACAGGTACGTTCCTACCGTACGCCCCCCCCCCCCCCCACCAGGTAACCTACATGGCCCCTCCCTTACCCCTTACTGTATCCACAAAACACAACACTACCCATAAACATCTACTTTACAAATCAACAAACATCCCTACTGTCTTCCCCGTTCCTCCCATATACCAAATTCGTCTTCTCTCCCTCCTAACCAATCAAATTTGCCATTTTCAACTCTCATCAAAATTTGCCATCTCCAACTCAACATCATAATTTGCTATCACCAATTCATCATCAGTCCCTCCTAGGGAGGGAGAGATGGAATCACCCCAATGTCTCATCCACGTCATGATGCGTCTCACCAATCCACACAGCAATTCTCATTTCCTGCACACAGAACAAAGAAAACACAGGTGTGGAGTCCTCATCATCACCACAGGTAAGTGGCTGCGTATGGTGCGACAGGTTCATCAATCCTAACTATCTCCTAAATGACTTTAACAACTTTACACTACCCGGGGTCTTTCTCCGGCCAAACCATTGGCCCTCTTACACTATGGGTTCTAAAAACCAATTCCCATTGGCCAAACTGTGGTGCTTTTCAATTTGGGGTCTCACTCCCCCGATTCATCTCCCGGTGCCCTCGCACAATTTCTGGGCTGTGGCGTGTACCTCTCCCAGTGGGTCTACCCACCTGCACACCTCCACCACTGCAGTTGCCTCCGAGCTTACCTGCTCCCTGCCCTAACCTAACTACCTGGGGAAGGCCCTCTGGCGCTCTCCCCACTCGGTGCCCTCTCTGGCACTGGGCTACCCGGGTCCGTCCTCCGGATCCTCGGGCCCCATCCACAACTCTACCGGCTCCCAGAGCCCACCTGCGGCCTCACCTGGCCGACATCCTCACAGTGGTGGAGTGCCCAACCAACTACACACACTAACAGGCTACACGCCCAGCCATTTCCACGACACTAATGCACCCATCCACAATACCATTCTGTCACCCGCACCACAGATGCCAATATCCAACCACAATTTACCTGTACCCTCTACCTAACACTTACACTACCCGCCCCGGGTATCCGTGATGGGGGTCCACTCTTCCCCCATTCACACCTTCGCACCATGCACACCACTCCGTACCACTTACTCCAACTCTCTCCACACACCTGTACCTGCACACCTGTGCTCTCACACCTGGTGCCACCTGCACCCTTCTCTCCCCAAGCGCATTCGCGCTGATCCACAACACTCATTACTCATACACTGCTCCACACACCTGTCCAGTTGCACACCTGTGCAATCACACCTGTTCAATTCTCACACACACGGCATCATCTCAGCTAACTACTCCCTTCTGAAACTTGCGCTTCCCAGTCGTCCCTTTAAACTATTGCGCTCCCACGTCATTATCATCCATACTAATCTACCTGCGTCCCCACTACAGGTATCAGTCACTAACTAAACTTAACGTCACCTAATGTCATCTTCGCTAGATCCCTACAATATAACCTAACCCACCCGGGCTAGTTTTCACTGCCATACACCCCATAATCTATTGCGCATTTGCCCCCCTATGGGAAGGGTGGCAGGGATGCCAGCCTTACCCACCGGGCCCATCGCTCACTACCAATTTTGCACATCAAATTTCGACAAATCAAAAATTTGCCAATCACTACCCATCATCTGCCAATCACTACTGCCAATCCCTTGCCAATCATCAAATTTTGTTTTTCTCTAATTTTGGGTCCAAAACACTAACCTCATCACCCAGTCTACTCACTAATGCCTCTCGGTGCGCCAATTCCTGTCCAAAGCCCGGCTTCGTAAAGCCAAGCCATGAATGCGGGTTGTTCTGTGCCAGCGGCTGGATGCGTCCGGCACTCGGTGCAGGGACGGGGGCTTACCCGGGCCGAGATCCCATGCACCATCTCGGCGTGGAGCCATCCAATGTCCCGATCTCGACCTGCCGGACTGCCTCAACAAAAAGTGGTCGCCGTGACGACCCTTTCTATCGGGCTGCCCGCTCCGCCTAGTGGAGCACGGACGCGGCCGTTCAAAGCGAGGCCCAGCACGCACCGAGGGCCCGATTCGGCTAAAAGTCGACCTAACCTCTAAACCGGTTACCGTCGATGCTTCACCTGGACGCTTACACCCCGCAGCCCGTTCCTTGCTCACACATCCAGCCGTGCCCATGCTCCTCGTACCTTTCCTTACACACCTCGGTACACTCATTCCACTCACAGCCTTGGTCACACACCTGACCACCGAACACTTTGGCACACATTCGTTGGTCGCACACCTCACCAACACACCTCTTCGCGCCCCCTCCTCTGTGACAATCACAGGTGTGCTCTCATTCGCACACCCAACCACGTGCCTCACCACCAACTCCAGCGTGCATTCCCACTCACGCTCTACCATTCCAGGTGTGCTTCCTTTCTCACCTGTCACCACCAACTCACGCTCCGTGTCACTCTCACTACTCTCACCTCCATTCTTGACAGCGCACTCACCCTTACTCTTGACAGCGCACTCTTTCCTCATGCACCTGTCCGTCACACACCTTTCTCGCGCACACTCTCCCGTTACACTCTCTGTAACACTCACCACAGGTGTGCATTCTTCCTTGCCTTTGACAGCGCACTCTTTCCCCATGCACCTGTCCGTCACACACCTTTCTCGCGCACACTCTCCCGTCACACCCTCTGTAACACTTACCACACCGCGCTTCCATGTGCCCCCTCGCACACGCGCTACGACCGACTCACTCTCGCCAGCACCCTCACTCCTTGGCACGCACTTTTTCCTCACACACCCCAGAGTCGGACTTTCTCGCACACCTCCTCTTTCGCACACCAGACCTGTCGCACACTTCACCAACGGCCTCTCACGAACACCCGGGTCCATCTCGACCCCCAAGCTTCTTAAATCCCCTGGCGCATCATACGCACGACCATATTGGTCACCACTTACACCGGGTCCTCTTCCTCTTCGCTTCTCCTCCATCACCTGCGAATTCCTCATCCGGTTAATGAGCACATCATCACGATCCAAACACAGACTTTGGACCAATTCTTTTATCTCCTCTTTTATCTCTTTCTTATCCCCTCTCCGTCGCTTCTTAATTTCGCTCACCCCTTCTTCCACTTCTTCTAATTTCTGCTTCACCTCTTTTATTCCCCGGTACGTCTCCTCAAGCTCGTCCTCCAAGGCTACCTTGACCGTTTCCATGTGCGTCCTCACCTGCCGGTCCTTCGTCTCCATTACCTCTATCACCTCGTCCAACCTCGTTGTCAGTCCCTCACGTACCATCTGACATTCCCTCTTTGTTGCTACCAAGTCGTTTTTTAGGTCATTTTGTGTCGCTTTTAACCCTCCTATTACCGCTGTGTTCTTCTTTACCTGGTCCGTTAGTTCTTTTTGTCCCTCCGTCAGCTGTTCCACCTCCTGCGTCAGGTCCTCTATGCCCCCTTGCAATTTTACAGTCCCCTTTCTCACCTCCTTCTCCATGCGCTCCTTACAGTGCCTCACCTCCTCGCGCACTCCTCCGACCTCCTCACTCACTCCTCTTCTGATCTCCTCTCCCATCACTTGCATCTCCTGCCCAGATGCCACCCTCATCTGCTCCATTTCCTCCCTGTGAGCATCCAGTTTGGTTTCTACCCCCATTCTGACCCCCTCTATCTGCTGCCCCATTTGTTTAACTTCCCTTTCCGCTTGGTCCTTCATGTCCCTCAATTTGCCTTCCATGGTGTTCTCTAACCCTATTAACCCATTCCTCACCTCTTTTATCCCGTTGTCTAACCCCTCAAAATTATTGTCTAACTTCCCAAATTTCTTGTCTAACTCCTCAAAATTATTGTCTAACTTCCCAAATTTCTTGTCTAATCCCTTAAAATTATTGTCTAACCCCTCACCGGTACCCCTCGCTTCGTCCCTCATTACCCCCAATTGGCCCTCCAATCGCTCACTCTGAGCCCTCATTTCCTCCCTCATTTGCTCGCTATTCTGGGCCATAAGGGCCTTCATTTGTATGAAAAAAAGGTCCAAATTTACCAGCGGCGCTACTACGGTCGCGGGCGTGGGCGCCGTGGCCATGTGCGAGGCGCTATTTCGCGCGTCTGCTACCCTCGCTGCTTCGCTCTCCTCACGTCCCTCAATTTGGTCCTGGACCGACCCTGCCTCACTCTCCTCTACCGGAACCCAGCTGTCTTGATCCGCCATAGCGCGACTTTCAAAATTCGGGTTTTTATTTTCGTAAAACAAATTCAAATTTCGCCGTTATAATTTCGAGCGGGAAACGCGCTCCGGATCGAATTCTACCTCCCCAACACCAATTGTTACCCTAGTGGTACAATTGGTGTTCCAAAATTTGGGCCTAATAAATTTAGTCCCAGGTCCGAATCCGACACTCCTGACACCAATTGTTACAGACACGACTTTGATGTTAGGGTGGGCCGAGCGGAATGGCCGCCGTGTCCGCACAAGTTACCCGATTATACTCGAACGTTGCCGAGTCGCGCTACGCTAAATCAATGATGGAAAAGACACAACGGCTGGATTAAAATGACACGACACCAAGGGTTCAGTTCTCAAGACCTCCGGAGGAGGTTATATTAGGGCGGAAGGTCAGATTACAACGACAAGAGGGACAGCATAGGAAGACAGGCACTTAGACACACTCTTATAATAGCCCCGACAGACGACAGATAAACAGGACAAAAACTGACTCACACGGGGATTGATGGCAAGGAAAGCGGGCCGTCGATGGCTCAAGGTGCACCGTTCTCGGAGGGGGTGCACCGTTCTCGGAGGTACTGCAATACCGGGTCGATGCGTGGAGCTCGCTCAGCGCTTGGAGGTCGCGACTTGTCTTCTTCAGTCGGGGGCGCATCTCACGTCACGTCCGGTAAGTCGCCGCGTATATCCGGCGGGGAGTGACATGCCCTCGGCTCGTTAGCTTCTCATTGGGTGCGTGCGGGGGGGTTACCGGCTCCGCCCTTGACGAGGGGCTGACAGGGAGCCCCTTCGTGGTAACCCCGTCGGAGCGCATGGTCAATGGCGGCTAACCGAGCCGGTGTGAGGACGCACACTCCCCCCGCGCCGCGCCGTTGTTGTTGTAGTTGTTGTTGTAGTTGTTGTTGTAGTTGTTGTTGTAGTTGTTGTTTGGGGAAGAAGATGGGAGGAGGTATGGGGAGGTCCTAAACTCACTACTGGTGCCATATAATCACATTCTGGTGCAACGAAGAGTCAGAATTAATGGAAACGAGTCCTTAACTGACATAGACTAAGAATAACTAGCAAGATGTCCGAAAGTTGTCTACGTGAGATGCGGTGGACCTGGGCACGACATTTAATGGGGGAAAAAGGGGAAGGTCGGTTCTACAGAGTGTTATTTACAGGCAATGGGACTAGGGAATGGGGGATTGGGGATAGTTGGGGAGTATTGGGGAAATAGGGGAGTATTTACAAGCGGATATTGAGGCCAAGTCCCATATCTGCAACAATATCCTCCAATAAGCTCCTCCCTTAGGTGGAGGTTAAGAAGATAAAAACTTCCTCCCCCTTTCCCCCCCTAACCACCACCCCCCCCTCCCTTCCCGGTCCTCTGCAATAAACCCCCCACCCTGCAATATACTCCCCTCCTCCAATATTGGGGGTCAAACAAATATCACTGCCAAACAATTTATACCCTTGTAATACGGTTATCTAAAACAAGAAGCATCCGGCCGTTCTGCTTTATTCTGTTCAAGC
>NC_136268.1:47680297-47756915 GCF_964187855.1 Myxine glutinosa
CATAACTTTTAAAAATATCATGTGATATATCGCTTTTCGCCCAATCTCTCAATGGTGAAGAATCACTTAGAAATTAAATAACTATCGTATCCAAAACCATTTTCTGATCTTCACCAAAATCTAATCGATTCGTCCTTGTCACACATCCTACCTGTCCACAAAGTTTCGTCCGAATCCGTCCATAATTTTTGAGATATCGTGCTATGTATCGGTTTTAGTCCTCACTCAATGGTGAGAATCAGTTCAAAATTAAATGAAACTCTTATCTGAATCCATATGTTCACCAAAATCTAATTTAGTCCTTGACACACACACACACACACACACACACACACACACACACACACACACACACACACACACACACACACACAAAATCTAATCATTTCGTCCTTGTCACATACGCTACATCTCTGCCAAATTTCGTCCGAATCCGTCCACAACTTTTTGAGATATCTTGTTCACAGACAGACAGACAGACAAACAAACAACCAAACAGACAGACAGGGGTGAAAACATAACCTCCATCCATCTTCGGTGGCGGAGGTAAAAAGTACTATATTCTCCGGTGTATTAACCGCACCCCTAACTTTTAACCATTTTTGCCGATGAAAAAGTGGGGTTAATACACCGGAAAATATGGTAGGGGAGGAGAAGAGAGAAAGCTGAGACGCCAAAGAAGTCACCTCGAGTGTCGCAGAGGATTTTAGAGCTCTTGCAACTAATGCAATATCTGTTGTGAGCTCCTTCATTTTCTTGAATGTAGTCAGAGACGATATTGCAATATCTAAAAAAGGAAGAATTGAAAAGCAAAATGTTTTTTTTACAATTTTTTAAATAACATACAGGAACAAAAATTGTATAACATTATGAAGGGAAACTAGTGATAGAAAAACAAGATGGCGGCCATATCATTTCGTCTAGGTACTATGGTGGGTGGAGGCAAGCGACAGTTGCGGTTTAAAAGAGCTTAAATAAATGACGACATACTGGTGGACTGTTTGGTACACTGAACAAATGTGGAATTTTGAAGTGCACCAGCACATTATGACCTACTCTTTTCAAAAGGCATTACGGTATCTTTAATGTCTCCCAGTGAATGTTAGCAGATGAGAAACCCAGCTGTTCGATTGGGTACATATTGCCGCAATACCATTCCTGTGAAGCACAAGGATGACAGTTTATAGCTGGGTTGGGAACTGAACCCAGACGAGACAGCTCAAAGGCAAGTTGCACTACGTCTGAGCTGTATCGCTAACAGGTGTGTATAGCAGATACGTAATGGGCCAAATATTCTCCTCTTGTGACAAGTTATTTTTGCATCTCCAGCCATTAAAACACAGAGGTTCCACCTCAAACAGAAGCAAAGTAGAATATAAAAAATAGAGAACCAATGGTCCTGTTGCTCACCTGGCTGGTTGCCAAAAAGTGGAGTGATGGATGGATCAGGTAAAAATAAGAGGTGGATTTAGAATAAACATTTTAGGTCAGGTAGTATTGACATGATATTCACAGTAGTGCAACTTCCTGCTGTCTATGAGGCTTAGTTTTCGAGATATTACCCACTTTGGGTGTGATGATGTCACTTCTGGTTGTGTCAACATTTGCCAGATTTGATAAATATGAAACTCCAAGGGGTCTATAATTCATGTTTTTCGAGATTTTGCCCACTTTCTGTATTATGATGATTTCAGAGAAGATTAATTTTAAAGGTTTTCCTTTGATCCAATATGTTGGTGTTGGCTTAGCGGTTAGGGTGCCGGCTTGGGATCCTAGGATCCTCGGTTCGAATCCCGATCGATCGCTGAATTAACGCCAGGGGGGTTGACTCATGACTCAGCCTGTCATCCTTCCGAGGTCGGCAAATTGAGTACCAGCTTGCTGGGATGAATGATCACGGTATGTACCCCAATTTAGAATAGGTAGGTACACCATATCGTATCCCTGTGCATCGTAAGAGGCGACCAAGGGTTGGCGTCAGGAAGGAAATCCGGCCAAAAAAACATTGCCTCAAACAGGGAACCATGATTGTCATGGGGCCCGCAAGGCTAACCCCCGCTCCAGCGGGGAAAATGGCCTTAAAACGATCATTCATTCATTCCTTTGATCCAATATGACTGCCAGACCACATGACCATGCAATGATGCAATTGTTCTGAAATTGTATTTTCTGCATGTAGTCGATGACATATGTAAAGTTTTGCATTTATCAGTTAAGCGCTTTCAGAGAAGAGTATATTTAAAGGTTTTCTTCTGATCCAATATGGCTGCCATATCGCATGACTGATTAGATCATTGTTAACAAATAATGTTTCCCATTGGAAGTCATTAACAAATTTAAAGTATTGCATCGATCAGTGAAGTGGTTTCAAAGAAGATTTTAAAAAAGGTTTTATTTTATGATCCAATATAGTTGCCATAATGATATGACTGATGATGTCATTGTTAACAGATTAGATTTACCTGGGATAGTTGATCACAAACTTAAAGTTTCACATTGATTGGTGAAGCGGTTTGAGAGAAGAAGATTGTTAAAGGTTTTCCTGTGATGCAAAATTGCAGCCAAACTAGATGGAAATTCAAGTATTTTCAGACCTTCAAACATTAAGATGACCTTCTTGTAGTTGGAGGGGCAGGATGCCATGAAAAACCTTGAGTTCTACCACACGAAAGATCATCTTAGCCATGCTTGGTCACAATCCCACAGCAGATTCGCTGCTGCAAGTGTTTACAGACTGACTGATGGAGGAACGTCACACCATCTCATAAGCTCATCTGAACTACGTTCCAGGTGAGCTATAAATAAGTATTATATTTTGCCCGGTTTTGTGCTCATAGCCCTCCCACAAAGGAAGCAAAAACCAAGGCCACCTTCTCCAACTTCATTTTCTCACTGAATGTTGTCTGAAACAGCAAAGTATCTTTCCAGGCAAAGCCAACTTCATCATCGAGTTGCACGATCCCTCAGGTCTACATGTAAAATGACCACCGTTTGCACAGAACTCACCATTCTCCTCTCCCATCAAACCTCTGAGGTATCTGTCTTTGTGCAAGTTTGCATCGCTCATCCAAAACTCCACTTGCTTACGGATAAGTGACTGCAACTGCTTCAGCCTCGAACCGTCTCCGGTATCACTTGCTTCCGGCGCTCCGCCTCTGTCCGACTCGCTCTCCATGGGGTATGCAGCACCCTGAAACGAGCATAAACACAAATCCATATTCATTACAGAACAAATTAATTGCATGATGGCTCGACCTCTGCTTTGCTGCTCAACTTCACTCATTCATCTTCATGAATGAGCTCACCTTCGTCTTCATGCTGCTCATTCGTTCATCTCCAGGGCTTCAAGACAGCTGGTCCCCACCATCTCAGATCCTCAACAATCCAAAACCATGATATTTTCTGCTGTCGTTAACCTCCTCACAATGCCATCATTTCAAATTTCCAGTTTTTCCCTCCTGAATGTCCTTCTATATCCATCAACTCTGAGAATTCCGTCTCAACTTCGGATATTTCCGGCCGTGAAAAACTATCCGTATTTCTAAACTAAATATGTAAACCGCTTATACCGTATTTCTGGCCGTGAAAAACTATCCCATACGGCCGCGAGATTTCTAAAAAATAATTCTTCGTCAATGTGAGAATATTTGATGCCGTTTTCACCGTCCGAAACGCGTAATAAGCTTGTAAAAAAATATTTTTTCAAATGCTCGAATCTCATTGGTTCTGGTCTTTGATGACGATTTTCGTTGAAGATAACGAGGTTGGTCTTAACGTATTTTAATTACTAATGAGAGGTTTCATTAGATTATGAATCAAAGAACGACGGGTGAAACAAAGTCCTATTGAACTTTTTCGCAATTGTTTTATGCAAACTTCCGCATCCGGTCGATGGCGCCCATCATTGAGCGCTTTCATTTTAGAAATATTTTTGCAAATGTTCGACTCTCATTGGGTCCGGTGTTTGGTGACGCGTTTTGTTGAAGATAACCAGGCCCGTGCGGGCCGATGTTGGTCTTAAATTATTTTATTAATACATCGGAGGTGCATAAGATTGTGAATCAAACGACGACGGGTGAAAGAAACTCCTAATGAACGTTTTAAATTTGTTATGCATACTTCCGCCCACGCAAGATGGCTGCGCCCACGGCGCTTCGGATTCTCGAGCCAAGGCATAATCAGGTTTTCAACATAATACGTACTCGTTTATTGACAACACCGGCTTCGCCGGCTACTAGTACCGACTGCAAAGCCGCAATGAGCCGGCGAAGCCAAAACCTCTTGCCACTATTTTACCCATCACCATGGCATCAGTAGGTTAGGTAGTTGGTAGTAGGTAGGTAGTGTTGGGGAATAAAAATATTCATATTGACCATATTGTTAAAACTACAGAATGTGATCTGGTGCAAATATGCCAATGGTGCAGTTTGGTAAAACTGTGAATCCTCTTGAAATATTTAGCTTCTGTTAAAGAGCTAACAGGTGGTCAAGAGAGAGTTAATTTAAGGAACAGAATGTGTAACGCTCTTGGACTGCCATCTGTCTATCAAAAATAGCCTATGTTCAGTCCACTGAACACAGGCTAGAAAATGCATCTGTCACCTCTCTGACAGTTTTAGCCATGGGCAAAATTCCCCCTCAGACAGGTCATACAAAGTGACCTCTCAAAGGGGTATGAAGCACTTTTAGCTTTCTATCCCAAACTATGGCTAAATAAGGCTTTTGGATAAAGGAACCAGAGACGCTTGCAGGCTCTCATGTCCCAAGGGGTATTTAACCTCTGGGTTGACCCTGCATGCTCCGCGACATCAAAGGAGTTCGGTCCTTTATAACCAAGAGAAAGTTGCTATTGGAGTGCAGTGAAACTTGGAGACCGACTGTGAAGTTCTGAAGACCTACAGACCGAGCTTCAACAAAGACCTACCGATCTCGGCTTAGTATACAACAAATTCTCTAAAGTGAATAAAACATTGATTTTGCTAAAACGAGTTTCTTGAAGTTTTAGTAGTAGAACAGTAGAAATTATCATTCTTCGATAGTAGGTAGTTGGTAGTAGGTAGGTGTAGTAGGTACCGTACCTGGTAAGACTTGGCAAAAGAGAACAGCAGACAGTCCTCCCCAATACCTGCATACCTCTTGCCACTATTTTACCCATCACCATAAATAAACAAGTACGTATTATGTTGAAAACCTGATTATGCCTTGGCTCGAGAATCCGAAGCGCCGTGGGCACAGCCATCTTGCGTGGGCGGAAGTATGCATAACAAATTTAAAACGTTCATTAGGAGTTTCTTTCACCCGTCGTCGTTTGATTCACAATCTTATGCACCTCCAATGTATTAATAAAATAATTTAAGACCAACATCGGCCCACACGGGCCTGGTTATCTTCAACAAAACATGTCACCAAACACCGGACCCAATGAGAGTCGAGCATTTGCAAAAATATTTCTAAAATGAAAGCACTCAATGATGGGCGCCATCTACCGGATGCGGAAGTTTGCATAAAACAATTGCGAAAAAGTTCAATAGGACTTTGTTTCACCCGTCGTTCTTTGATTCCTAATCTAATGAAACCTCTCATTAGTAATTAAAATACGTTAAGACCAACCTCGTTATCTTCAACAAAAAATCGTCATCAAACACCAGAACCAATTATTATTACGCGTTTCGGACGGTGAAAACGGCGTCAAATATTCTAAAATTGACGAAGAATTATTTTTTAGAAATCTCGCGGCCGTATGGGATAGTTTTTCACGGCCAGAAATATGGTATAAGCGGTTTACATATTTAGTTTAGAAATACGGATAGTTTTTCACAGCCGGAAATATCCGAAGTTGAGATGGAATTCACCGAATTAATCACTGCAAGCTAACCTCTTCTGGTGGACGAAGCTGCCGTGCCCGGAGAGTCAGAGACCAGCCCTGGCGAAGTTAGAAGACTACACACTTACTGTGAAAACGTATTGTTACGGTCCGCGGATTGGATGTTATTTACCGAGCGGAGGTAACCGCGACCTAACAGTTTCCCCGATTCTTCCCCGACTCACCCGATTCACCCAGACGTTGGCCAAATCGCGCTATGCCAAATCAATGATGGAAAGGACACGACGACTGGGAAAGATGAAACTACGCAAGGGGGTACAGTTCTCAAGACCTCCGGAGGAGGGTGTAATTACAGTGGTGGAGAAAAGGGGTAGATTACAAGGCAGAGTGAGGTAAAGACACAGAAGAGATGGGCACTTAAATACAGTCTTATCTATTCCCAGACAGACCACGGCCAAACGGACAAGGTAGACTTACACAGGGATTGATGGCAGGAATGGACAGGTAGGTTGATGGCACAAGGTGCACCGTGGCTCGGGGACAGGATAAAGCACAGTCCAAAGATGCAGGGAGGTCTCACAGCGCTCGGAGGGGACGTCTTGCTTTCTCCAGGCTCAGCGCGCATCTGACGTCACCTCTCTCTCACTGCGCATGCTCAACGGGGAGTGACACGCCCTCGGCTGGTTGGTTCCGCCTCAACTGGGGCCGGTCCGCCGCTTCCATTGGGTGCGGGGGTTACCGGGCTCCGCCCTTGACGAGGAGCCGACAGGGAGCCACGTTCCGCCCCTGTTGGGTAACCCCGTCGAGCACATGTCCGATGGCAGCTCGTTGGGAAGGCCTGGTGCCCTCCCACCACTCCTACCAACCAAGTCGGAGTGAGGACGCGCACTCCCTGCGCTCGTTGTTGTTGTTGTTGTTGTTGCTGAAGAGAACTGTGAGGAAGAGCTGCGGGGAGGTATTGGGAGGTCCTAAACTTCCTAACGGTGCCATACAATCACATTCTGGTGCAACGAAGGGTCAGAATTAATGGAAACGAATCCTTAACTGACATAGACTAAGAATAACTAGCAAGATGTCCTATCGTTGTCGACATGAGATGTGGTGGACCTGGATGCGACATTTAATGGGGGAAATAGGGGGAGGTCGGGTCTACAGAGTGTTGTTTACAGAAAATGGGACTAGGGAATGGGGGATTGGGGAGAGTTGGGGAGTATTGAGGAAATAGGGGAATATTTACAAGCGGATATGGATGGATGCAAATCCCATATCCGCAACAGTATGTTAAGCCCAGTTAAAAATAGGCCTTAAGCGAGCACATCGTATAGTTACTTCCTTAAGCTTCTTGTGACATTTATTGTATTGTATGCAGGTATTGCCATTGAGGAGGACTGTCTGCTCTTCTCTTTTACCAAGTCTTACCAGGTACGGTACCTACTACACCTACCTACTACCTACCTACTACCAACTACCTAACCTACTGATGCCATGGTGATGGGTAAAATAGTGGCAAGAGGTATGCAGGTATTGGGGAGGACTGTCTGCTCTTCTCTTTTAACAAGTCTTACTATGTACGGTACCTACTACACCTACCTACTACCAACTACCTAACCTACTGATGCCATGGTGATGGGTAAAATAGTGGCAAGAGGTATGCAGGTATTGGGGAGGACTGTCTGCTCTTCTCTTTTACCAAGTCTTACCAGGTACGGTACCTACTACACCTACCTACTACCAACTACCTACCTACCTACTACCAACTACCTACCTACTACCAACTACCTAACCTACTGATGCCATGGTGATGGGTAAAATAGTGGCAAGAGGGTTTGGCTTCGCCGGCTCATTGCAGCTTTGCAGTCGGTACTAGTGTCAGAAACCACCTTTTCTGATCGAAGTAGAGTTCCACCAACAGGCTTGAGAATGACGAGACCTTTATTAAAATAACACTTTATACGGATCCGGAGGAGACAGACATCTACAGCAAGCTACAGCAAGAACATGCCAAGTCAAGCCTTCCTGAAAACACATTGATTCTCATTCATTTATATATGAATACGATTATCAGAAAATCTCCGAGAGAACAAAGCGACTGGCGAGAGTCCCTCCCCGTCATTCCTAGCCCCCACCGTTATCCGCTCTGTCATTCGGGGGAGTGCAGCACGCACCTTATCATTCGGACCAGATGTGATTTCAAAACTCCGACGAGGCAGAAAATATAACTCATTAAAGGGAGGGTGCATTCTTGGCTTCGACAAACCCATAAAGTATATGGGTTTGTTCAAAATGAGTAATTCAGAGCATGTTTATACAGAGTCAAGCGTCGCTGTGATTAATACAAAATATATATGGTTCACGATAGGTTTTATGTCTGCAACCTAAACATTCTGCTAGTGTTACGCAAAATCACGCGCATGTGAGCGTTCTCCTGCCCGCGGCTCGAGGCGCCGTCTGAGAATCATGATAGGGATTTTACGACCGGCCTTATCTAGCCTCGAAAGTGCACACGTATACAATTTGTCCAACACGACTGAAGCGAGCCTTTCCTCATTTTAAATGAAAGCGAAGCAAAAACCTCATTGTAACTCAGGCGTCACTGTCATTAAACAAAACAGTTAATGTTTTTGGCAATTTATCAAAGGATTTATGTCTACAATTCAAGCAGCCTACCTAAGGTTCGAATACATTTTATTAACTCATGAAATAACATTATAGAACAGCATTTTATAACATAGCTTACGTGGTAATACGTCAGTCAACCGGCATTTATAATTGAGCATTAAGCAGTAACAAATCTGAGACCTGACATTCCTTCCTCTTGTCTCGTCGAGACAAAGTATCTCAAGAGACAACGTGCCACATCGGGCTTTATTGAAAGACCATCGTGTAATGCGGGTATCTCCCAAGGGCATACCGTGCGCCCATAGCGCCTCGCCCGTGCATTTGGGGAACGTGTCGTGTGGTGCGTGCTTGGAGCCTGAGGGCTCAAAACATGAAAGTTCATTAACGTTTCGGATCCACAACGAAGACGTCTGGTCCAGATGAGGTTCTGCTCCGCCAGAGGGTGCATCACTTCCCCTGCGGAACTGGCTCCCCCCACCCTTTGCAGACGCAGTCCTTGCAGATCTTCGAAGTTAATCAACGGTCATGCCCATGAGGTCCCTCACGTGTTGCTGTTCTGGGGAATACAAAATGTCGTCAGTATCTTGTGTCTCAATTTCCTGGTCAGGGTACAGAGCGTAAAAATCCGAATCCGAATCACTTGAAGCAAAGAGATCCGCAACATGTGGATCAAAGAGATCCGAAACATTTGAAGAAAAGAGAGGGACTTCCTTTATGTCAAAGTCTCCCATGGGCGCCTGGTCGGCTTGCGGGTCTAGGACATCCGCGTCGGGTCCCTCAACCGCCAGACCCAGCGTCGCAATCAGATCCATAGTTGGGTCAGAAGGGGGCGTGCAGCTGTCAGCTTGTAATACATAAGCAGCGTTAGCCAGTACACGCAAGGGGTTTATAGCACAAGTATCACAGTCATCACATACACCGTTACAGGCAGCAGCCAGTTCCCACATGGGATCCACACAAGTATCACAGTCATTACAAAATTCAATGCAATTTTCTGGAGCGCCGGTCGCAACTGCCTTGTTGAAGGACCCGTTCAGGTCGACGGCCTCTGTGGTCAGAGCCATAGTCGTTGTCGGCGGCTTCTTCACTTTCCATCCTGTAAAATACTTTCTCATACAGAGGAGGACTAGAGATTTCATTAGTGCCCCCCAAATTACTACCCCGATTATCACAGCCAGTGCGGTCAATAACCACTTCACTATGGTGCCCGTCCATCCCTGGAACCAGTCAGTGAGCCAGCTAAATGTATAAGAATTTTCGCGCGCGATCCGATCGATCGTCAGGGCGTGGCTAGTTTCCCTTAGTCTCACTTCTGCATCACCATTGTACGCATGTGAATTACCGTGTCCAATAGTATGTCATGAGCCGTAGCGGTGTCGTTTGCCACCTTTTCTAGGGCCAAAGCCAATTTATCTATCCGGAAACTATCCATGACTGTGCCCGCTCCTGGGAAGAAGAAACCAAACACCTTTTCCCATAGACTCCCGTGTAGTTTAGTGGTTCCATCTTCGTTCATGACTGACCTCTTATAACGCCTGTCCAAGGACTTTGGGTCTAGCTCATCCAGTATCTCAACGTCAGGAAGGACTGAACCCAGATAACATGTGCCCCCCCCAATTATTTGGTAAATAGGGGTAAGCCTTGTCGCCGCATATAAACATTGTCCCATGGGGTGGGACCAGGTGGGTGGATAAGCACTGGAGTCCCTTTACCACCCCATTAATCCTACTAACCCCCCTAGAGAATGTTATAGCCGTTATGTTGTGGTTGTGTTTATCTTGCAGTACTATTCGTAGTGTAATCCCCGAGCTCCCTTGTCCCAGCTTCCCGGGGAGAGTGTAGGCGCATTCTGATTCTCCCATACGCAAGTGGCCGGAACCCTGGAGGCAGACCGTCCCTTTCTGTGGTTTGACCCAGACGGGGGCAGGCCTCTCGGCCACATGGGCAATCATTGACGGGCGATAATTAAATTGTCGATTGCAACTCTTGCCGTTGTCAACCCCTTCTCTTTCCAGCGTGGTGACTAAACATGGGGAATCGATAGGTTGTGAGCAGAGGTCATTGAGGGACAGAGGTAGCACTATCATGTGTATTCCTGTGGTGCCTGCTTGGGGAAAGTGCATGCACGACCAGCAGTGTGTCCTATTTTGAATTGTTGCCACCTCCCTGGCCACTTTCCAATATGTGTTTTCCCCCTTCTTTGGGGCCTTATTCTGGGGGTGTGGCGTGAGTATGTATTCGATGCATGGTGTGTATTTAGTTTCGCCCCTGGCCGCGCCAGGGGTCCAGACGCTGCACCGGACCTGCATGGTCATGTCTTTCCCTAGGCGTGTGCGTGTTTGTAGCTTAAAATCAGGGGTTCCCCATTGGTATCCTGGTTGGGCCAAGGTCTTAATTCTAGCTTGCCCGTCTTCCCGGAACTCTCGTTGCTTTTGTAGTACCATGCCAACGCGTCCAGGCCCTGCCGACAGTGCTAGCCAATTTATGTTCACCCAATTTGTGTGCAGGGCTTTCTGTTCGAAACATGGTAGTGATACTCTTTGTCCCCATGTTACGGTGAGGTGTCGGGTTTCGTTTTCGCATCTATTGGAATCGGAGTTTCCCCTAGCTGCTGTCGCTATCAATAGTATTGTACCTATGATTAGGCCCATCCTTACTGTGGTTGCTGTGGTGTAGTGTCTGGTGCTTGTATGGCCAACTTACAGTGCGTGGCGTGGATCCACGAAGTCTTGCCCTCGCAAAAGACTGCCGTTGGTGTAGTCAGCAACACCTGGACTGGTCCCTTCCACCTTGGTTCCAAGGCGTTCTTGCAGGTGAAGTGCTCCACGAACACCTGGTCTTTTTTCCTCTGGTGGAACACCTGGTCCACAAGTCTCCTGGGAGCGTCTGGTCTACAGGTCTCCAATTCATAGATTCAATTCATTCAATTCATAGTTTCATAGAACACCTTTTCTCCAATTTCCTAATCCACTTTTTTTCAAGTGGATCCAATTTTATCCAATATTCAATTTTTAAATTCAATCCCATTTAATCCAGTCCAATTCAAATTAAATTCAATCCTTCTCTCAGCATCCCATTACCTGTTTCCAACATCAATAAAAATAAAATTATAAAATTAATAAAAAATCAATCATCTCAACTCTCAAATCGAATCAAAAAATAAAATAAACGAAAATTACTTCAGCGAGAGTTTCAACTAGAATTAACACAAACCAACCACCTTTAACCTCCATTAACACAAACAAACCACCATTAACCTCCATGAACCTCCCCCTATTATTTATTTATTTTCACGAATAAACAAATAATAGAAATGACCTGGTCTACTTCCAATTTCAATTCTGGTCAGTTCTGGTGTCTGGTCACACACAATGTTTTCCTCACCCACTGTGATTCGCTCACAATAGATTCTCACTGTTATGTCTGAAATTAAGCTACCCTACTGGGTATTCGTGAAGGGGGTCCATCTTTCCCAACCCCTTCCTTCACACCAGCCACTTCACGTTGTCCACCATACTCACTGAATTGTCATCAATTCTGAAATTCGTCTCATGAAAACACATCCCAGAGTCTAGTGTAACAGCCAGACAAACACATAGACACGCTGAAGACCCCAGGGTACCCATCAAACTAGCTTGTCCCCAGATCAACAACACAGCGAAACATGTAATTTTACTAAAATAATCACTTACTCATAACTAGCTGGATAACTAGCATAACTAGCTCAACACCTGGAACTCATAACTAATACTCATACCACTAATTACTCATAACTAATAATTACTTCTGTAATTACTCATGCCAATACTTACTCAAAATAATGTAATATCCCAATCTTCACCCCTTATGCAAATCGAAGCACCCCGGACAACCCACAACCAATATCAACCACTGTAGCCGCCTTCCCCTCCAGGCAGCCACACACAGCCACATACATCTCCACCCACGTCACACAAGACAACAGCCAACGAGTGTGTCCACCACACAGAAACCTTTGGCAATGCAACAACCGAACTCCCAGACAACCAACAACAAAACCCAATCCATCTCCATGGCTCATCAAGCAGTTCCAACTTAATCCAGCTTCACATACCGATTTCCCCAAAAACTCGTGAAACTTCACCCCCATTCTGGAAAAACCCTGGACTAAACCCTGACACCCTAAATAACTTCAGACCCATCTCCAATCTACCCTTTCTGTCAAAAGTTTTGGAACGTGCTGTGGCCACTCAACTCAAACATCACCACTCTGCCAATAACCTGTATGAAACATCCCAATCCGGATTCTGCTCCAGCCACAGTACTGAAACTGCTCTCCTCAAAATCACCAGTGACCTTTTCTCTCCTCTGATGCCGGCAACCTCAACATTTTCATTCTCCTCACCTCAACGCCTCCTTTGACATCATCAATCACACCATCCTCCTCACCCTGTTTAGACCAGCTTGTGCCTATTAAACCCAAATCAGTTCACTCCCAAGCCCACAAGGACCACCTACTACTCTCAAATTATCCACTCTGGCTCCGGAATCCCAAAAGCACTCTTCTCTACAATAAACAAACTAAATAAACAAACTTTACAACGTGAACAAACTCCTCAGCGCCCTGGATACCGCCACCTGTCATTCAGAGTAGACAACAGCATCTCCTTTCTGGCTTTCAGCATCTCCTTTCTCCTTTCTGGCATCCAAATAAAATTCTGGCTTCAAATCAACTTCCTCGAACTTAACTATGATAAATCTAAATTAATCTTCGTTTGCCCCAAACCCACTCACCAAATTCACCCATAACTTTGCCCCCAACATCGATGGTCATTTGAACACAAATTGAACAAAATTAATCGAACAAAACACTTCCATTAACTCGACATTCTTTTCACAGCACCAAGTTCACTTGAACATCTTTTCCTGGATACTCCCTCTTATCCAACTTTCAATAAACTGGAAAATGCTTCGCCATGGAATAGTCCACCACTCATGTAAATAATCATAAGAGTTCTGCGAAACATCTCCATCTTTAAAACTTAGCCAACCAAATTTAAACCACATGTTTTCCCCCCAAAAAACAAGTCACATTCTTTGTATATTGCCAACATTGTTCATCGTTTAAGTATCATCCAGAACTAAATTTTTATAAACCATCAACTTGTAGATGCATTTATTTATATCCCATTAACCCAAGAACTCTCAATTGCTTGGTTATATTTTAGTAATGTCATATATCCATATTTCTTTTCCAAAATGTTCCTGATATACACATTAATCCCATCTGTCTTTGTTTCCAGATCAACTCAAATCAGGAAATCAACACAAATCCTTATTACCTCCAATCAATTCAAAATTAAATCAACAATTCAAAACCAGATCGGATCAGCGATCAGAAATCACTTTTCCAATCAACAATTCATTCAAAGACCAAGCTTAAAAACACAACTCTCATCTTACTGTGACAAGTAAGCAACCAACCTACTTCACACTAAAACAAATAACTTTTCATCACCCCTTCCTTGATGGAAAAACTTGATGATTACACAAAGTTCCCGTTTACATTTTGTGACTCACAGCTCCTGCCTCCATGGAACAATGACGCCTGAGCACTCAATTAGCCCTCCCAGTACCAAAGACTTACAATCAGACCGACAGACAAACAAATAACAGAGGCCTGTCGCCAGCCCCAGCACAGGACATCACCTTTCCGGGCAGGTACAATATAATCCACAGCATCGAAATGCCAATTTCTATCCGGAGCCTCGCAAAGCCAAAATCCATGCATGCGTGCTCCATCATGCAACCCGATCTGTACTCGGTGCGCCCGGCGCCCCCTATAATCAGTGAGTTATAATAACCACAATATCTCTGGCACCCAACTCGTGATACCACAATTTAATCCACGTTACTTGCATCTCTTCATCCTCACAAATGTCCTCCATTTAACGTGACTCAAATCCATCTTCTCCAGATTTAAGTCCTATATATCCTGTCGTTAAAGCAACACCCTGTAGACTCTCTTAAGAGGAAGGGCTGACTCCGCCTGTCGTTCTTCCAAGGTTAGTGAATTACCTCTGACCTTTCCCTTGCATATCTCGAACAAAGGTCAACTAAACTTTAAAAGGTCAAACTTCGAATTGGTCAACACAAATGCATCGATGCATCTTCCAGCCGCCACTCCGCACTGTACCTTACTGTATGAACAAGACTTCCTGTTGGAACTTGGCTCCGGAAATTAATTACTCTGTCTTGAAATCGTTTATTTTAGCCATCTTAAATAAATCCATCCATCTATCCATCTTATAAATCCATCTTAAATAAAAATCCATCTTATAAGTAACGTATTCGTCCTGTGACATTGCCTGGCATATATGTCGCAGCCGGCCACTATTCCGACATGGCTCGTCTGACATGAACGTCCGACATCCAGCAAAGTCGAAATGACCCACAATGCATTTGGGCACACATCCTCCTCTGAGAGTGGGCGAGTTATCGCCAGCACTCTGAGCAAATCTCATACAGCACACCCGTGACTCGCGGCTCGCTCGGCTCCTGTCTGAACACCCAATATCCCTCTACCCAAACTTCCACGGAGCCGCACGGCGGAAACACAGGTTTGTACCACACTTTAGTTAAACGACCATTGCCAGGATTCTCGGATAGACGTTTAATTTCACAACACACATGACAAAAATCCGATTTAAATTCAGAGATCGCCGATCGACCTGGCACAACCATCTCAACGCGACGACGCCACGCCGCCCCCCGTCTTGGCGCGCACCCTCGTGCCTCCACACGAATCCCAACACTCCCTGCACGCCGCTCTATTCGCGTTCGCGGCGGGGTTTACATCGCAAAAAAACAGGATCTCCGACGCTTGACCTCTCTGATCCAAAATGCACTATATGACACCAATTCCAAAGGTGAGCTGCCTCAGCGATACATCCCACACATACAATACACAATATCTGCCATTGAATGAACTCTTCAATTCAAGTAAAACACACATATTGATTCGAATTCTGCAACCATCTCCAAGAAACCGCTTCATATCAACAGTAGATCGACAAGGGCACTCCGGGTGCTTTCCTGACCCGATTTATATCAATTCGCTTCCCAAACAACTCCCAAACAGATGAAAATCCGGACTCAGTTCAGGACCTCGCCTGTTCTCTCGGATAGACGTTAAAATGGACATTCCCGGCCTGAATTTCCCCCAAGTCGAGCAGATCGCTTACAAAGTTTCACACCGAAACCCTCTGCTTTGCACATGACACACAGACAAACACATTGGCCAGACACACACGTCAATTAACATCCCAATATACATTCATTCCTCATTCATATACGAGTGAGTCTCCCATTCTTCGCGCGAAACTCAGATCGACTCAAATCATGCCTTTCTCCAGCCACTCCCAAACAATCTTTGCTCATTCATGTTACGTCTCTCATTCAAGGAAAAGGATTTTTGGGACGGGTTGGACGGGGGTTGGTTGAGGTGAAAGAAAAAAAAAAGGGAAGGCAGGGCGGGGTGTTGGGGTGTTGCCTAGAGCCCTGGGACTGAGCTCAGGTCTTGGGGGGGTGGGGGGTCTTGGTCTGGTATCTGGTCCAGCGGCATCACTCGCTGATTTACTTGTTTAACTACCTCCTTAATTGTTTTGTCCTGAACTTTGCTTCCTGAACTTGCTTCCTTTGGCTCTGAAGCTTCAAATTCCTACAATGCAGCTCCTGCTTCAATTTTCAATATTTCAAAACCTAACCTGTCCTTCTCACCCTGTGGCCACCTGGCCCATTTCCTGTGAGCTTATTTATTTTCTCTTGTCCACCAGATCCTGGCCTGCTTTATCTGGACCTCTTGTCTAGAACTTAGTCTAGAGCTTCCTGGCTTGACCTCGTAGTTGTCACTACCTTCTTGTCAAACCTACCTGGTACCTACGCATTTCACCCTTCCTGGCCATGTCCCTTTGGCCGTCTAAGTTAACCACAGCCCTCCTTCCCTGGCATGCAATGGCATACCCCATCTTGTCTCTGGGCTGTTCCTTCCTGGAAAGTTCTCGGCCTCCTGGTTTCAACCTATATGGCTGTCCGACCTCACTTTCCCCCTCGTCCTTGTTAATTATTACGTTACCCTTAAATAATATCCAGCGCAAATATTGTAACGTTACTCTTAAATAATATCCAGCGCTAAATCTATCCTTAGCTTTACTCTTAATGTTTATCCAGCGCAAATATTGTAACGTTACTCTTAAATGATATCCAGGTGATTTCAACAAAGACACGTCATTCTGTGGCCTGAAATGAGCCTCTACTTACAATTTCTGTTCGGAGAGCAGGCAGAGCAGAAGGCAGAAAGGAACGGGCTGAACCCGCTCCAGGAAGGAAGGTACGACGTGCCGGCGTCCCGGCGTTCGGACAGCCTTCCTTCTGTCGCTCGGGGTCCGCTCTCTCTGTCCTCTGTCTGCTGCAATCCGAGTCACGGCACCAAATGTCAGAAACCACCTTTTCTGATCGAAGTAGAGTTCCACCAACAGGCTTGAGAATGACGAGACCTTTATTAAAATAACACTTTATACGGATCCGGAGGAGACAGACATCTACAGCAAGCTACAGCAAGAACATGCCAAGTCAAGCCTTCCTGAAAACACATTGATTCTCATTCATTTATATATGAATACGATTATCAGAAAATCTCCGAGAGAACAAAGCGACTGGCGAGAGTCCCTCCCCGTCATTCCTAGCCCCCACCGTTATCCGCTCTGTCATTCGGGGGAGTGCAGCACGCACCTTATCATTCGGACCAGATGTGATTTCAAAACTCCGACGAGGCAGAAAATATAACTCATTAAAGGGAGGGTGCATTCTTGGCTTCGACAAACCCATAAAGTATATGGGTTTGTTCAAAATGAGTAATTCAGAGCATGTTTATACAGAGTCAAGCGTCGCTGTGATTAATACAAAATATATATGGTTCACGATAGGTTTTATGTCTGCAACCTAAACATTCTGCTAGTGTTACGCAAAATCACGCGCATGTGAGCGTTCTCCTGCCCGCGGCTCGAGGCGCCGTCTGAGAATCATGATAGGGATTTTACGACCGGCCTTATCTAGCCTCGAAAGTGCACACGTATACAATTTGTCCAACACGACTGAAGCGAGCCTTTCCTCATTTTAAATGAAAGCGAAGCAAAAACCTCATTGTAACTCAGGCGTCACTGTCATTAAACAAAACAGTTAATGTTTTTGGCAATTTATCAAAGGATTTATGTCTACGATTCAAGCAGCCTACCTAAGGTTCGAATACATTTTATTAACTCATGAAATAACATTATAGAACAGCATTTTATAACATAGCTTACGTGGTAATACGTCAGTCAACCGGCATTTATAATTGAGCATTAAGCAGTAACAAATCTGAGACCTGACACTAGTACTTACCGATATGAACAGCGATGTGGCTTTTGATGAAATTCTACATAGCAGGAGAGAGTAGATCGACTCGTGACGAACTCTTCCGATATAAACGGGCGGCTCCGAAGAAACACGGCAGCGTGTGCAAAGCGACTGAGAAACAGGTGTAGCGGCCGCTTCCGTGTTACAGATTCGGCACGCACTCTTCACACATAAACGTGCGACTGAAAAAGACGTGTAGCGGCCGCTTCCATTTTGTAGAATTCAATCTTTTTTCAAAATGGGCGCCATGTACTGTTTAGATTTTGATGATTTGCGTGTGATATGATTCAACGGATGTTTATATGAATCGTTTAAAATAAAATAAAAACCTTCAATTTCTGATAATTTGCCTTTTCATTTGGGCTTCTCAATTGAAGCCCCGCCCATAGGGCGGGTACCGTTGCAGCGTTGCTAGTTATATTTAAAATGAATCGGGACTTCCTTCCACTTGTATCCACTTAACACATTCTAGAATTTTCCATGTACCCTTTTCACCGAATGAAATCACTCTGCTGTGCGTGACGACATGAATGAAGCAACTCCCAAATCCGAACACAGAAATAAAATCCGTGTTAAAATAAACCCGTCAGAGCTCACAAAGCAAACCGCAATTTTCACCATAAGGATTTATACCAGAGGAACGTTTCCCCAAAGTCTGAACTCGGGATTCCTAAACCATCCATGGACAATCCACATATGACATGTACGGAAAGCTCCAAACCTCAGGCATCTCGCGATACCAAAAAGAAAATACAAAAAGTTAATTTTGACCCCTTTATTCGTCGAAAACTGGTGCGGCCTAGCAACTAGTCAAGACCATAGCCTGAGGTAAAAGCGCGATTTGTTTACTCGACGATAATATAAAAACTACAAATGTCACAAACATCAAACTTACCTCATTATTCTCCTCGTACAATAACCAAACTCCCGTCGGCAATCGTTGTTCTGACCATTAAAATAGCAAACAACGAGAGAGCAGAGCGGAAATTGAACCTCTTGTCTTACATCGCGCAGTCAATCCGCCGCCAAATCAGTTTAACCTCGAAAGGCTTGTTCAAGAGTGAGCACACCACATGGTTGGCCATATCACTCAATGGTGAGATTCACTTAAAAAATTTAATAATTCTCAAATCCGAATCCATATTCAGATCTTCACCAAAATCGAATGGATTCTTCCTTGTCACACACCCAACCTGTCCACCAAGTTTCGTCCAAATCCGTCCATAACATTTTGAGATATCACGCTATGTATCGCTTTTGGCCCGAACTCCCAATGGTGAAGATTCACTTCAAGAATTATAGTAGCCGGATCCGAATCCGGATCTTCACCAACATCTAACAGTAATCATTTCGTCCTCGTCACACACGCTACATCTTCACCGAGTTTCTTCCGAATCCGTCCACAACTTTTCGAGATATTTTGTTCACAAACAAACGGACAAACAGGCAGGAGTGAAAACATAACCTCCATCTACCTTTGGTGGCGGAGGTAACGAAATCAGGATAAATGTAAAAGGTCCCAATGAAAATTCGCCTCATCGCGGCTTTATTTAAACCGTTGAATCCTTCCGCTGTATCACTCCGCCTCGCTCCGCTCTACGCTGCGTTCACGTGTCCGTCCTTGGAGACGAGTTACGGAATGTGGTTGCTATGGTCTTTTGCACATTAATATCGAGGGACTCGCTCGAGGCTCCGTGAATGGAGGGACGATGTTTATTTAGATTAAAAACACGTTTATAACGGATTATTCTGCACACAATGTATTAATTAATATAAGTACAATACATTATGTAGTTTTATGAAATGAGTTTTTGATGAACGTTTATGTTTAATTGCAACGCTAAATCTATAAATTGTAAGAATCCCTTGATTCGGGTAACAACTCGGTCCACAGGGTAGAGGGGTCTCTCCCGAGTCGAACGAGTCCTCACAGGTCTCTCTACGACGCGGGATTGACGAGTTATGGACCAAGTAACACGCCGCATTCATCTATTTATTACGTACGTCCCGTTCATGTATTTATTGCTGCGGTCACGTGTCCGTCCTTGGAGACGAGTTACAGAATGTGGTTGCTAAACAAGAATGTATCAATTGAATGCAGGTTTATTAGCAACAACGATGAACAATCAATCTGTAAGACAAAGAAAGCGATGGTAGATATTAGAATAAGATAATAGATACAGAATATGCAAATAACAATGCGCAGTATTACACAAGATGAGGACGCAATAGAGAACAGCACCATACAAGAGTTGTCTATCTCCCTTTCCCAAAAACGTTCAATTGTGACACAGAATAGAACGAAACTGGAGACCGAGAAAAAGGATCACATGAGTTTATAATTGATATTCTTCTGAATTGAATCGGGCTGGTGGTTTGATAATCCGCTTCGGGCGGCCCGTCACCACCCGATCAATCGTCGGAGTCCTCTGAGGGCAGTTCGTAATTTCCTGGTCCATTGTGGGAGTCTCCGGTGGGTGGTTCACTATCGCCCTGTCCGACGCCGGAGTCCCCTCCAGCTGGTCCATCATCACCCGAACCGTCAAGGGGGCAGAAATAGGCAGTGACCGTGGAGGTGTGGCGGTGGTCTGCACATGTGGTTGGTTAGCGACTCTCGCGGGTGGTGTCATCGCGGTGGTGGAGCGGAGTGTCTGTGATGGTAAGCCCGGCGCAATGACATGTTGGGGTTCACCCTTCTGGGGAGTGGTAACAGGATTGAGACAGACTCTTGGAGCGGCGATGGGTTGGGTACCAGGCATTAAGTATTTCGGTACGATTGGCATAACACTTGGCATAACGGTTGGCAGCATGCCACTTTTGCCAGTCGTAGTGGGAGTTGTCATGCTGAAAGGCGTAAAACGTCGCAGGAACTTACGATTCCGGAGAGTGATTCTTCCGGAGCCATCCACCTTGACAACGTATTGATCGAATTGTTTTACCTCAATCACGGTTCCGGTCCGGTCCCATTTTCGTGGTTCCAGGCCGGTTTGGTTCTGGATCCGGACATGGTCCCCGACGGCCAGTGGAGGTAGTTTTGTCGTGTGTTCAGAGAGTCTTTCGATCTCCCTGGCATGCCGAATGCGCAAAGCTTCCTCACAATTGTTGCGTGTTTCCCGCCAGGTGTCCGATGGCAAGCATCTGCCTGGGATGATGGGTATGAAGTCCTTGACTGGCCTCTTGAAGATGATCATGGCTGGAGACAACCTAGTGTCCTGATCCGGTGCATTCCGGTACTGGAGTATTGCACGTTGGAACCGATCAGTGTCTAGTTCACCATTGGAACCAGTGTTATCGGTGATCATTCTTTTCGATGTTTTGACTGCGATCTCGGCACGACAATTGCTGTGTGGGAAGGCAGTGGATGACAACCGATGGTTAATGCCCCACCGACGCAAGAAGTCTTGGGTGTCATGTGCCATGAATTCTGGCCCACCGTCAGATGCCAATTCGTCGGGGATACCATAAGTGGCGAAGTTCGACCGCAGACATTTCACTAGGCCTTGTGCCCCGCCAGTTGTTAGCTGAATGATTGGCCAATTAGAGTAACGATCAACGGTGACCAAATAACTCCGACCCTTGTGATGAAAGTAATCTGAACAAACGTACTGGAAAGGGTAGGCAGGTTCAGCTGAGGCTGTAGGTGGAGCGCTTGGTTGCGATGGGGCCATCCGATTGCAGTGTGAGCAGCGATTGCGCATCTCATGAATCTGGGGAGTGATTCCAGGCCAAAAGATCGAGCCGCTGGCCCGGGTGGTCATAGCCGTGACTCCTTGGTGAGCAGCATGAAGATTCTCAAGGACAAGCTTCCGTAGCTTCGGTGGGATGATAATCCTCCCCTTGTAGACCACTATGCCATCAATAGTGTAGAGGTGTTCACGGAAGGGAAAGTATTCCAAAATGGACACAGGGAAATCGTCCTGACTGGCAGGTAGACCCTGCTCAATAGAATTGAGTAACTGCAGCATCTGAGTGTCACTTGCTGTTTCGTCCCGAACATCGTCCCAAGTGACGGACCGCACAGAATCGAGCATCTTGATGGCTGCCATAGAAATAGCCATTTCCATGCCAGTGTCGTCATCTGTGGTCCACAGCCCAGTCAAGGTGTGCTGTCGTAGTGTAGTCGATGTGGCCACATCCATAATGGAGGAAATGTCATCCACCAGTGGCAGTCGTTCTGATGGTCTGGCACCCGACGGATGTCGTGAAATCGCATCTGGTACGCAGTGTCGTTTTCCCGGGATGTGGATAATTCGGAAACGATATGCTAGAGTCCTTTCTTTCAAGTTGGCAAGCCGCGTGTTATGGATGTCCTCTAATCGTCTGTCACCAAGAAGCTTGATTAAGGGCTTGTGATCGACGGCAATAATCAGGTTCTTGCATCCCAACACAAAATACTGTTACAGACGCGGCTTAGATGTTATTTACCGAGCGGTTTGGTATGACCACGTCTGCACAAGTTACCCGATTATACCCGAACGTTGACTAATCGCGCTACGCTAGATCAATGAAGGAAAAGACACACGGCTGGGATTAAAATGACACGACACCAGGGATACGGTTCTCAAGACCTCCGGAGGAGGTTATATTAGTGCGGAAGGTTCAGATTACAGGGATGAGAGGTACAGCATAGAAAGACAAGCACTTAGACACACTCTTATATTAACCCCAACAGACGACAGATAAACGGGACAAAAGGCTGACTCACACGGGGATTGATGGCAAGGAAAGCGGGTATTCGATGGCCAGCACAAGGTGCACCTTGTGCTCAGGGACAGGATAGCGCGGCCCAAAAGATGCAGGAGGTCTCTCAGCGCTCGGAGGTGGCTCTCTTGTCTTCTCAAGCTCGGGGCGCATCTCCCGTCACGTCCGGTACGTGGCCGCGTATATCCGGCGGGGAGTGACACGCCCTCGGCTCGTTAGCTCCGCCCCAGATGGAATCGGCACGTTGCTTCTCATTGGGTGCGTGCTGGGGGGGGGGGGGGGGGGGGGTTACCGGCTCCGCCCTTGACGAGGGGCTGACAAGGAGCCCCTTCGTGGTAACCCCGTCGGAGCGCATCGTCAATGGCGGCTAACCGAGCCGGTGTGAGGACGCACACTCCTCCGCGCAGCGCCGTTGTTGTAGTTGTAGTTGTAGTTGTAGTTGTTGTTGTTGTTGTTGTTGTTTGGGGAAGAAGACGGGAGGAGGCATGGGAAGGTCCTAAACTCACTACTGGTGCCATATAATCACATTCTGGTGCAACGAAGAGTCGGAATTAATGGAAACGAGTCCTTAACTGACATAGACTAAGAATAACTAGCAAGATGTCCAAAAGTTGTCTACGTGTGATGCGGTGGACCTGGGCACGACATTTAATGGGGGAAAAAGGGGAAGGTCGGTTCTACAGAGTGTTGTTTACAGACAATGGGACTAGGGAATGGGGGATTGGGGATAGTTGGGGAGTATTGGGGAAATAGGGGAATATTTACAAGCGGATATGGAGGCCAAATTCCATATTCGCAACATTGCACCCTTCTCTACCCTCGGGGCGTCCCGACCCGATAAATTTTTACCTATTTTAGTGTGGCACTCAGATGTAGTTCCCTCTACTATTAACTCTACCCTGAGTGCGACAGTTTTACAGATATTCACAAATGAGTAAATATGTCCCCCTGCGACGTTGCACCCTTCTCCTCTCAGAAACACACCCACAGGATAACCGAATCCGGAAAGAATTCGCAAACTAAACATACAGCCGGTAGGGAGCATTATTTACACGACTACGCTGCTATTTACACTACGATCCAGGACCTGTTTTTGGAGGGACACATGCAGATGTTATGCATAGAGAGCGCACGCATGCCAGCATCGATACACCAACCCACGAGTGCTCTGTGGCCTACGGCCTTTAATAACGTGCAGAGCACCCTTTCCCAGCACGAAAAGCACCACCCCATCATGTACAGTCAGCACCATCCGGTGCACCAATAAAGTGTTTATAATCACCGGTGGTGTCGCAGCCGGCCGATGTTCTGCCGCTGGTCTTGCCTTCGTGTGGTGCACTTGGCCTTCTTGCCTCTTTCAAAAATAAAGAAAGGTGCCAACCGCGTCCATTTCTATATTGTGGCCGTCAGGGGGCCAACTGTTAGTGGTTCACCTTGTATGGCATAGGTGCCACGTTGACCCATAGGTCCATCCATGGGTGGTGCTTGGCCGCAAAAGAACTGCGGTCCATTGTGGGTGGCCACAAACATTGCGGTCCATATGGTGTATCGATCCAAGCAGCAAGCAGCGAAAGTGCAGGCCCACAACTGCGAAGCCAGCACCTCTCTCTCCTCTCTCTCTCTGCCCCAAAGCCAGATCCTCGGAGGTGGGAGACAAAAGAAGCAGACAAGTGAGTAAGGTGGTAAGGGCGCAAAAGTGCACGCAATGCAAGGTAATGCACACTGGGGGCACATGGGAACCAGGTGAGACAGGTACGTTCCTACCGTACGCTCCCCCCCCCCCCACCAGGTAACCTACATGGCCCCTCCCTTACCCCTTACTGTATCCACAAAACACAACACTACCCATAAACATCTACTTTACAAATCAACAAACATCCCTACTGTCTTCCCTGTTCCTCCCATATACCAAATTCGTCTTCTCTCCCTCCTAACCAATCAAATTTGCCATTTTCAACTCAACATCATAATTTGCCATCTCCAACTCAACATCATAATTTGCCATTACCAATTCATCATTAGTCCCTCCTAGGGAGGGAGAGATGGAATCACCCCAATGTCTCATCCACGTCGTGATGCGTCTCACAAATCCTCACCGCAATTCTCATTTCCTGCACAGAACAAAGAAAACACAGGTGTGGAGTCATCATCATCACCACAGGCAAGTGGCTGCGTATGGTGCGACAGGTTCATCAATCCTAACTATTTCCTAAATGACTTTAACAACTTTACACTACCCGGGGTCTTTCTCCGGCCAAACCATTGGCCCTCTTACACTATGGGTTCTAAAAACCAATTCCCATTGGCCAAACTGTGGTGCTTTTCAATTTGGGGTCTCACTCCCCCGATTCATCTCCCGGTGCCCTCGCACAATTTCTGGGCCGCGACGTGTACCTCTCCCAGCGGGTCTACCCACCTGCACACCTCCACCACTGCAGTTGCCTCCGAGCTTACCTGCTCCTTACCCTAACCTAACTACCTGGGGAAGGCCCTCTGGCGCTCTCCCCACTCGGTGCCCTCTCTGGCACTGGGCTGCCCGATCCACACCCGGGATCCTCAGGCACCCACTCACAACTACCGGCTCCCAGAGCCCACCTGCGGCCTCACCTGGCCGACATCCTCACAGTGGTGGAGTGCCCAACCAACTACACACACTAACAGGCTACACGCCCAGCCATTTCCACAACACTAATGCACCCATCCACAACACCATTCTGCAACCGCACCACAAATGCCAATATCCAACCACAATTTACCTGTACCCTCTACCTAACACTTACACTACCCGCCCCGGGTATCCGTGATAGGGGTCCACTCTTCCCCCATCCACACCTTCGCACCATGCACACCACTCCGTACCACTTACTCCAACTCTCTCCACACACCTGTACTTGCACACCTGTGCTCTCACACCTGGTGCCACCTGCACCCTTCTCTCCCCAAGCGCATTCGCGCTGATCCACAACACTCATTACTCACACACTGCTCCACACACCTGTCCAGTTGCACACCTGTGCAATCACACCTGTTCCATTCTCACACACACGGCATCATCTCAGCTAACTACTCCCTTCTGAAACTTGCGCTTCCCAGTCGTCCCTTTAAACTATTGCGCTCCCTCGTCATTATCATCCATACTAATCTACCTGCGTCCCCACTACAGGTATCAGTCACTAACTAAACTTAACGTTACCTAATGTCATCTTCTAGGGCCCTATCAATATAACCTAACCCACCCGGGCTAGTTTTCACTGCCATACACCCCATAAGCTATTGCTCCTTTGCCCCACCATGGGAAGGATGGTGGATTTGCCATCCCACCCCATCGGGGGTCTCTCACTACCAATTTTGCACATCAAATTTCAACAAATCAAAAATTTGCCAATCACTACCCATCATCTGCCAATCACTACTGCCAATCATCAAATTTTGTTTTTCTCTAATTTTGGGGCCAAAACACTAACCTCATCACCCAGTCTACTCACTAATGCCTCTCGGTGCGCCAATTCCCGTCCAAAACCCGGCTTCGTAAAGCCAAGCCATGAATGCGGGTTGTTTGGTGCCAGCGGCTGGACACGTCCCGCATTCGGTGCAGGGACGGGGGCTTACCCGGGCCGAGATCCCACGCACCATCTCGGCGTGGAGCCATCCAATGTCCCGATCTCGACCTGCCGGAATGCCTCAACAAAAAGTGGTCGCCATGACGACTCTTTCTGTCGGGCCGCCCGCTCCGCCTAGTGGAGCACGGACGCGGCCGTTCAAAGCGAGGCCCAGCACGCACCGAGGGCCCGCTTCGGCTAAAAGTCGACCTAACCTCTAACCTGGTTACCGTCGATGCTTCACCTGGATTCTTACACCCCGCAGCCCGTTCCTTGCTCACACATCCAGCCGTCTCCATGCTCCTCGTCGTACCTTTCCTTACACACCCAGGTACTCTCATTCCACTCACAGACTTGGTCACACACCTGACCACCGAACACCTTGGCACACATTCGTTGGTCGCACACCTCACCAACACACCTCTTCGCGCCCCCTCCTCTGTCACCTCCTCTGTGACAATCACAGGTGTGCTCTCATTCGCACACCCAACCACGTGCCTCACTACCAATTCCAGCGTGCATTCCCACTCACGCTCCTTGTCACTCTCACTCCTCTCACCACCACTCTTGACAACGCACTCACCCTTACTCATGCACCTGTCCGTCACACACCTTTCTCGCGCACACTCTCCCGTTACACCCTCTGTAACACTCACCACAGGTGTGCATTCTTCCTTGCCTTTGACAGCGCACTCTTTCCCCATGCACCTGTCCGTCACACACCTTTCTCGCGCACACTCTCCCGTCACACCCTCTGTAACACTTACCACACCGCGCTTCCATGTGCTCCCTCGCACACTCGCTACGACCGACTCACTCTCGCCAGCACCCTCACTCCTCGGCGTGCACTTTTTCCTCACACACCCCAGAGTCGGACTTTCTCGCACACCTCCTTTTTCGCACACCAGACCTGTCGCACACTTCACCAACGGCCTCTCACGAACACCCGGGTCCATCTCGACCCCCAAGCTTCTTAAATCCCCTGGCGCATCATACGCACGACCATATTGGTCACCACTTACACCGGGTCCTCTTCCTCTTCGCTTCTCCTCCATCACCTGCGAATCCCTCATCCGGTTAATGAGCACATCATCACGATCCAAACACAGACTTTGGACCAATTCTTTTATCTCCTCTTTTATCTCTTTCTTATCCTCTCTCCGTCGCTTCTTAATTTCGCTCACCCCTTCTTCCACTTCTTCTAATTTCTGCTTCACCTCTTTTATGTCCCGGTACGTCTCCTCAAGCTCATCCTCCAAGGCTACCTTGACCGTTTCCATGTGCGTCCTCACCTGCCGGTCCTTCGTCTCCATTACCTCTATCACCTCGTCCAACCTCGTTGTCAGTCCCTCACGTACCATCTGACATTCCCTCTTCGTCGCTACCAAGTCGTTTTTTAGGTCATTTTGTGTCGCTTTTAACCCTCCTATTACCGCAGTGTTCCTTTGAACCTGCTCCGTTACTTCTTTTTGTCCCTCCGTCAGCTGTTCCACCTCCTGCGTCAGGTCCTCTATGCCCCCTTGTAACTTTACAGTCCCCTTTCTCACCTCCTTCTCCATGTGCTCCTTACAGTGCCTCACCTCCTCGCGCACTCCTCCGACCTCCTCACTCACTCCTCTTCTGATCTCCTCTCCCATCACTTGCATCTCCTGCCCAGATGCCACCCTCATCTGCTCCATTTCCTCCCTATGAGCATCCAGTTTGGTTTCTACCCCCATTCTGACCCCCTCTATCTGCTGCCCCATTTGGTTAACTTCCCTTTCCGCTTGGTCCCTCATGTCCCTCAATTTGCCTTCCATACTGTTTTCTAACCCTATTAACCCATTTCTCACCTCTTTTATCCCGTTGTCTAACCCCTCAAAATTATTGTCTAACTTCCCAAATTTCTTGTCTAACTCCTTAAAATTATTGTCTAACCCCTCAAAATTATTGTCTAACTTCCCAAATTTCTTGTCTAACTCCTTAAAATTATTGTCTAACCCCTCACCGGTACCCCTCGCTTCGTCCCTCATTACCCCCATTTGGTTTCCCATTACCCCCAATTGGCCCTCCAATCGCTCACTATCAGCCCTCATTTGCTCACTCTGAGCATCCATCCGGTTCCCCATTACCCCCATTTGGCCCTCCAATCGCTCACCCATTTGTTCCATAAGGGCCCTCATTTGCAACATAAAAAGGTTCGGATCCACCAGGGGCGCTGCCACGGTCGCGGGCGTGGACGCCGTGGCCACCTCGTGCGTGACAACGCTATTTTGCGACCCTGCCGCCCTCACTGCTTCGCTCTCCTCGCGTCCCTCAATTTGGTCCTGGACCGGCCCTGCCTCACTCTCCCCTACCGGACCCCAGCTGTCTTGGTCTGCCATAGCGCGACTTTCAAAATTCGGGTTTTTATTTCCGTATAACAAAATCAAATTTCGCCGTTATAATTTCGCGCGGGAAACGCGCTCCGAATCGATTCTACTACAAATTTGGGCCTAATAAATTTAGTCCCGGGTCCGAATTCCACTCCTCGACACCAAATGTTACAGACGCGGCTTAGATGTTATTTACCGAGCGGTTTGGTATGACCACGTCTGCACAAGTTACCCGATTATACCCGAACGTTGACTAATCGCGCTACGCTAGATCAATGAAGGAAAAGACACACGGCTGGGATTAAAATGACACGACACCAGGGATACGGTTCTCAAGACCTCCGGAGGAGGTTATATTAGTGCGGAAGGTTCAGATTACAGGGATGAGAGGTACAGCATAGAAAGACAAGCACTTAGACACACTCTTATACTAACCCCAACAGACGACAGATAAACGGGACAAAAGGCTGACTCACACGGGGATTGATGGCAAGGAAAGCGGGTATTCGATGGCCAGCACAAGGTGCACCTTGTGCTCAGGGACAGGATAGCGCGGCCCAAAAGATGCAGGAGGTCTCTCAGCGCTCGGAGGTGGCTCTCTTGTCTTCTCAAGGTCGGGGCGCATCTCCCGTCACGTCCGGTACGTGGCCGCGTATATCCGGCGGGGAGTGACACGCCCTCGGCTCGTTAGCTCCGCCCCAGATGGAATCGGCACGTTGCTTCTCATTGGGTGCGTGCTGGGGGGGGGGGGGTTACCGGCTCCGCCCTTGACGAGGGGCTGACAAGGAGCCCCTTCGTGGTACTGGTAACCCCGTCGGAGCGCATCGTCAATGGCGGCTAACCGAGCCGGTGTGAGGACGCACACTCCTCCGCGCAGCGCCGTTGTTGTAGTTGTCGTTGTAGTTGTAGTTGTTGTTGTTGTTGTTTGGGGAAGAAGACGGGAGGAGGCATGGGAAGGTCCTAAACTCACTACTGGTGCCATATAATCACATTCTGGTGCAACGAAGAGTCGGAATTAATGGAAACGAGTCCTTAACTGACATAGACTAAGAATAACTAGCAAGATGTCCGAAAGTTGTCTACGTGTGATGCGGTGGACCTGGGCACGACATTTAATGGGGGAAAAAGGGGAAGGTCGGTTCTACAGAGTGTTGTTTACAGACAATGGGACTAGGGAATGGGGGATTGGGGATAGTTGGGGAGTATTGGGGAAATAGGGGAATATTTACAAGCGGATATGGAGGCCAAATTCCATATTCGCAACAATACTTTACTTTTTCCAGGCTGTCCGCCACTGCTAGAGCTTCACCCTCTATCGGAGCATAGCGTGACTCTGCTGCATGGGTGAAGCGGCCTCCAGCAAGGGTGATTTTCCAGCCATCGGGGCAGCACTGTGGGGTTTCACCAGGGCATCTGCAGTGTTTTTGGAGGAGCCAGAAGCCAATCCCATCCTTCAACCAGTCAGTTGCGAGACATGTTGTCCGTTCCTTGTCAAAGATCCGGACCCCATTTGCGACTTCAGATATGATGAGTCGTTTTGATTCTTCGAATAGGGATTGTAGTGTTGCATCCCAGTAGAAGGGGGTGGATGGTTTTAGGAGGTCCCGAAAAGGTCGCATCCTCTCGGTCATGCTGAAGCAGTATGATACCTGATTGACTAGCCCAAACCAGGAGCGAATGTCAGTAATTGTTTTTGGTGTGGGGAAGTCCTGTATCGCTTGGAGATACCTTTGGCATGGTCGTACACTGTCTATGGTGATCTCGAATCCAGCGAATTCGACCGTGTCCTGACCAAAATGGAATTTCGTCGGATTTTGCGTAATCCCATTATGGCCGCACAGGTCGAGCCAGTTGCATGTCTGAAAAAAGCTCTCTTCCAATGTGTCGCTCCACATGATGGTATCATCAATACATTTGGACTTGTTTTTGAAGTCCGATACAATTTCGTCAAATCGTCTGGAGTATCCATCACCTGAAGCGATGTAACCTTGGGGAGTGGTGCAGTAACGGTATCGGCCCCATGGTGTGATGAACGCTGTCAGATGGCGGTCACATTCTCTGATTGGAATGCTGTGATAGCCATTCCAGGCGTCTGTTATCGTCTTTTTGGTGTTATGTGGCACCGCCATTGCTTGATGGAAGGGTGACTGGGTGTGGTGGGTCTCACGTGTGCAGTGCGCATTCAGTGGTCGCAGATCAACTGTCCTCCGTGGGGTCCCATCCTTCTTTGGACAGACGACCATTCTGCTGCACCATGTCACTGGTTCACCAATTGGCACCGGTTCCAGAACCCCTAACCTGATGTCGTGATCGATACCAGCCTTGACTTCTGCCTGCCAGTGTAAGGGGACAGGCACTGGGGTGTGCACCGCTTTTGGTGTTGCCTCGGGGTCAACCATCAGTGTGAGAGGCGGACCTTCCATGTGGGGTAGTGGCTGGTGTTCGCAGACATTGAATGTGCTGCTTTTGTTGTACTCCAGTAGCCATTTCTCCAGCCTCTCTCGGTTCTCGTCAGTGGCCGGAAATGGGATAGATGTAGGCAGTGTAGGGGGAAGCGATCTTTCCGGGCAGTTACAATTTGCATCGATAACTGCTGCCACTGCAGCACCAACTGTGTTGGATTCGCCAATGGTTGGGAAGCTACTAGACACGAGGCCTAGATCGACGCATGCTTCACGACTGAGATACATGTTCCGTGTGTCAGGTGAGATGTAGCAGATTTGTCGGGTTTCAATAATGTCGCCATTGGCTGTGCGACCAGACAGGTGTAGGAGCATGGCGCCGATAATCCGGACCCTTCCACTGTTAACAGCATTCATCTTCAGGTTGACAGGTAACAGGTCTTCATTACGCAGCCCGAGTTTGTGGAAAATATTGAGTCCTGTGAGGCAGCTTTGACAGCCAGTGTCGGCCATGGCCTGGAGCCTGGCCGATTTTGGTCGGGATGACAGTGGCTGGCCGAAATGGTCATAAGCTTCCTTATCGATCCGTGCTATGAGTTTTATGTACGGCTGTGGTTGAGACTTCTTCTTGGTCCAGCCAGAGAGGTGGTCAAATATATGGTGGTCGAGGTGTAGTGGAGTTGACAAGGTGGCCATGGCCCTTTTAATTTGCGGCTTCCAAATGGCCATTTCTCGTTCCGTGACAGAGCAGAGGAGATCGTGGACCTGGCGGCTTTCTTCCACATCATGAGCATCCATTGATTTGTCCGTAGGTTTGTTGTCCGCCTTTTTCGTGCCTCCCCGGCAGACATGTGCAAAATGGCCGCGAGTGGCGCATTTACTGCATGTTTTCCCGTAGGCATTGCAGAATTGACGCCTTTGGTCGATGTTCGGCTGTTTGCCATGACCAGTTTTGCCGCAATAACTACAAATGGCCGCCTGCTTGTCGGTAGTGATCAGGGCTCTTTTGTTCTTCCAGTTTTTGTATTGGCTTGCGCCATGAGCGCCTTCACTCTCGAGCAAGGCATTCTGGGAACGTTTCCCTGCTTCCTTGGCCTCGACGAAAGTGAGAACTTCCTCCAAGCTCATGTTCTGATTTTGATCGCCGAGAATGTCCTGTTGTATATCTTGATCGGCGAGTCCCCGACATAGGACATCGCGAACCATGTCCTTGGTGTAGTTGACATCAGTAGGGGGATTGCATGAGCATACAACAGAAAACTTGCAGATCTCAGCTTGACCAGCCAGACGGGCTGCGTAGGTACGAATTGGTTCTTCTCGGTCCTGTCGCATGTTGTGGAGATTGACGCGGGACACCATAGTATTCTCCTCTCGGACAGCAAGGGACCGAATGGCTTGTAGTATAGCTGCCTCGTCCTTGATTTCAATGCGCGGGTTGCTGCGGTGGAGGTCACGTCGTAGGTTATCATCACAACATTCAAGGAGTTGAACGCGAACATCATTGCCGATTATCTGGGTCGCTGCCTTGTAACCATCCCATCTTCTGGTGAAATATTGCCAATCTTCGCTGGTACCGCCGGTTTGGATACGAGGACGGCTGACTTTGTCCGGTTTGGCTGGTGCAATGGACGTGTGAGTCATGGCGTGGATGGAGAGCTGGATAGCAGCAACGGCATTGTCGGTGCTGTCAGTAACGTAGACACAGCTCGGGAAGGGGCAGACTGCAGCAGGCATCTTCAGATGAGTTGATTGTTCATAAACAAGAATGTATCAATTGAATGCAGGTTTATTAGCAACAACGATGAACAATCAATCTGCAAGACAAAGAAAGCGATGGTAGATATTAGAATAAGATAATAGATACAGAATATGCAAATAACAATGCGCAGTATTACACAAGATGAGAACGCAATAGAGAACATCATCGTAACAAGAGTTGTCTAGTTGCTGGGGTCTTTTGCACATTGCGGACCGAGTGAGGCCTATTTTGCCTGGAATAAAGATGCTGCTTGATCTTCTCTACGTGTCTACATATGTGTCTTATAAGCATCTTATATTTGGCGAGGAGGGGGGGGGGGGGGGAGGCGAGATCCGTATCAAACATGACGAAAACAAAAAAAACGAAATACAAAATGAAAATTGACGATTTTATGCAGACTTGAGTGTTTGATTTTAAAAAAGACTCAGCTTCTAGCTTTTGATTGGTGACCAATGTTGTGACCCAATATGCAGATTCTTTACATTTCAGGTCAATCAGATGGAAATTGGTGATTTGAGGCAACCTTGACCTTTGACCTTTTGATCCAAAAAAACCCCCAAAAAAACAATTGGCTTCTAGCTTTTGATTGGTGACCAATTTTGTGATGCAATATGCAGATTCTTTACATTTCAGGTCAATCAGATGGAAATTGGTGATTTGATGCAACCTTGACCTTTGACCTTTTGATCCAAAAAAAACCCAAAAAAAAACAATTGGCTTCTAGCTTTTGATTGGTGACCAATTTTGTGATGCAATATGCAGATTCTTTACATTTCAGGTCAATCAGATGGAAATTGGTGATTTGATGCAACCTTGACCTTTGACCTTTTGATCTAAAAAAAAAAATAAAAAAAACAATTGGCTTCTAGCTTTTGATTGGTTACCAATTTTGTGACCCAATTATGCAAATTTTTGACATTTCAGGTCAATTACATGGAAATTTGTGATTTTATGCAACCTTGACCTTTGACGTTTTGATCTAAAAAACAAACAAAAACAATTGGCTTCTAGCTTTTGATTGGTGACCAATTTTGTGATGCAATATGCAGATTCTTTACATTTCAGGTCAATCAGATGGAAATTGGTGATTTGATGCAACCTTGACCTTTGGCCTTTTGATCTAAAAAAAACAATTAAAAAAACAATTGGCTTCTGGCTTTTGATTGGTTACCAATTTTGTGACCCAATTATGCAAATTTTTTACATTTCAGGTCAATTACATGGAAATTTGTGATTTTATGCAACCTTGACCTTTGACGTTTTGATCTAACAAAAAACAAAAACAATTGGCTTCTAGATTTTGATTGGTGACCAATTTTGTGACCCAATTATGCAAATTTTTGACATTTCAGGTCAATTACATGGAAATTTGTGATTTTATGCAACCTTGACCTTTGACGTTTTGATCTAAAAAACAAACAAAAACAATTGGCTTCTAGCTTTTGATTGGTGACCAATTTTGTGATGCAATATGCAGATTCTTTACATTTCAGGTCAATCAGATGGAAATTGGTGATTTGATGCAACCTTGACCTTTGACCTTTTGATCTTAAAAAACAATTAAAAAAACAATTGGCTTCTGGCTTTTGATTGGTTACCAATTTTGTGACCCAATTATGCAAATTTTTTACATTTCAGGTCAATTACATGGAAATTTGTGATTTTATGCAACCTTGACCTTTGACGTTTTGATCTAACAAAAAACAAAAACAATTGGCTTCTAGATTTTGATTGGTGACCAATTTTGTGATGCAATATGCAGATTCTTTAAATTTCAGGTCGATCAGATGGAAATTGGCGATTTTATGCAACTTTGACCTTTGACCTTTTCATCTAATAAAAACAATTGGCTTCTAGCTTTTGATTGGTGAACGAATTCGGTATCCCAATATGCAGGTTCTTAAAGTTTCAGGTCAATCGGATGAAAATTGATGATGTTATGTGATGCTAACCTTTGACCTTTTGACCAAATTATTAATTTGCCTTCTCCATAATTCTCATCATAAAGCTTTGTTGAAAATTTGATGACAAACCTCAAATGGTAAAAAGTTATGGACTCGATAGATAGATAGACACACACAAGTGATTGCAAAACCCCGTCTTACGCTGCGCGGGGGACACGGGCTCATCATAAAAAGAATGTTGTTTCTTGGATTTGTTCTGAAAACGTTTTGATCAGGTCACGTTTTGATCAGGTCACGTTTTGATCAGGTCACGTTTTGATCAGGTCACGTTTTGATCAGGTCACGTTTTGATCAGGTCACGTTTTGATCAGGCCTGATCCGTCGTTTAAAGATAAATAAATAAATATTTTGAAGCAGATGATGCATGCGTGTGTTTCCGAACCCTGAAGATGTTCTTTCATGTACACAGTTATCCCTTTTGGTTTATTGTTATTACATACAAGATCGAGGCTCATGGAAGAGCGAGGAGACCAAGGGTGTATGAACTGCCAGGGGGGCACCACTTGGACATGAGCAGGGAAGTGAGAGACCGAGAGACTTCACATTTGGTGACAAATCATTATATATCATTTCATCAATTGTGCTGCTTGTTCACTAATTGAATCGGTTAGTTCAAGAGGAAGTACTTGTTTAGAACTCCCGTCGTGCTCCTGACATACTTGGAGGTGATTCTAAGACGAAAAGGCTGAAAGCTAGGCAGATGACCCAAGAAGAAACTAGAACAGCACTCGGTAGAGAGCATACCTCCACCAGTCCACCAGGCTGAACAGTTTACGTTTTGTATCCCAGTGATAGGCCGGATCTGGATTCGGACCTGAACCAAAATCAAATCGGCTTGTTCTTGTCACCAAACCAACTCATCCACCTCGTTTATTCATAACTCGTCCATAACTTTTTGAAATATCATGTTATATATCGCTTTCCGCCCGATCTCTCAATCGCGAAGAATTGCTTAAAAATTAAATAATTCTTGTATCTGAATCCATATTCAGATCTTCACCAAATTCGAATCGATTCTTTCTTGTCACACACACAACCGGTCCACCAAGTTTCGTCTAAATATGTCCACAACGTTTTGAGATAACCTGCTTTGTATAGTTTTTGCCCCGATCTCACAATGGTGAAGAATCACTTTTATAATTCTCGTAGCCGGATGCGAATCCGGATCTTCACCAAAATCGAATAATATCGTCCTTGTCACATTCGCTACATCTCTGCCAAATTTCGTCCGATTCCGTCCACAACCTTTTGACATTTTGTTCACAAACGGACAGACAGGGGTGAAAACATGCATCTGGCCAATGACCAGACAGGGGTGAAAACATAACCTCCATCCACCTTAGGTGGCCTTTGGTGGTGGGGGTAATGAGCGTTGGAGACCTGACTGATTTGTTGAAAATGATCATGACCGGCCTATCATGATCACTTCATTGAGGAAGGTTAACACATGCTGCAGTGCAAAGATTACTAAACGATATGCTTTGTTTCCCATCCATTACATATTGTACTTTAAAATCAATGACAATCAGAAGATTGAGCCGAACCCTATCCCAAAAGAGCAGAGTAATTTGTAAAATCAAACTACAACAAACAACAACATGCATTTTAAGGCCATTTTCCCTGCTAGAGCGGGGGTTAGCCTTGCGGTCCCCATGACAATCTTCTCCATTTTGCCCTATTTTCTGCATCTCCCCTTGTCAACCCCCTTGCCCGCATTTCTTCTTCCACCATCTTTAGCCAAGTCTTTCTCGGTTTTCCCCGTCCTCTACTTCCTTTTACATTCATTTCCATCACTCTTCTCAACCAGTCACTTTCATCCTTCCTCAACACATGACCAAACCATCTCAACCTGTTCATCTTCACAGCATCAATCACAGGCTCTATTCCCATCATCTTTCGCAATTCATCATTTGTCTTCCTCTCTCTCAACGATACTCCACACATCCACCGAACCATTCGCATTTCTACCCTTTCCAGCCTTCGTTGCTGCTCTACGTTCATTACCCATGTCTCGCTCCCATAAATCATAACACTTCTCACACATGCATGTGTTAACACATGTGTCAACACAGGTTAACACATGCCACTTGTTCATCTTCTCCTTCAGTCCATCCATACTTGCTGCAATCAACTCCAGATCATCTGCATACAACAACTCCCACGGTAAACCCTCCTTTACGTTCCGAGCCAGCACCTCCATCACAGCCACAAATAGTAGTGGACTTAGTACCGACCCCTGATGCACTCCCACCTTCACCTCAAACTCACCATTGTTCCCGTCCTTCCTCCTTACAGCTGTGCATGCTCTTTTGTACATTGCCATCACTACTCTGATCAACCATTCCTCCACTCCTAACTTCCTCAATGCCCATGCCACTACTTCACGTGGAACCCTATCGAATGCTTTCTCCAGATCAACAAACCCAAGAAACAACTTCTTCCTCTTCTCCATGTACTTCTCCTGCAACTGCCTCACAATAAAAAGCACGTCTGTCGTTCCTCTTCCTGGCATAAATCCAAACTGCATTTCATCGATCTTCACTTTCTTCCTTATCCTCCTCTCCAACACCCTTTCCAATATCTTCATTCCATGCTCCAATAACTTTATCGCTCGATACGAGCCACAGTCCAGAGGGTCACCTTTCCCCTTGTATAGAGGGTTCCCAATCAGTACTTGTCTCCAATCTCCAAGTTCAATCAGTTCTCCCAAATCAATCTTGTACTCAGTTCCCAAATCCACTGGAATGCGGCCTTCTTGTGACATCAAACTGATAGCTATTCAGCTGTTGAGCCAATGTTTTAGCAAGCCAGCTCTTTTCTGAAAACGAACCCATGTACAGGACACCATAGATTCAAGGGAGTTTACATCACAATAACTCCAACGAGATTGAAGAGTGCACGTGAAAGTTTTAATACCATAAAATACAGGAGGAGATACAAAAAGGAAAATAAAACAAGTACAGATACATTCAAAGTACACCACCACCCCATGCCAAATAAATATATAACCGATCCTCCAGCGCGCGACATTGCAGGGGCACCTTTGGTACCTGGCGATGCCGCCATGCAGCTCATGGAGATGGAAATGGGAGAGAGAGGTGTACAATAATTGATTAATTAATTGTGTAATTAAAATAAACAGCAATTGTAAAATAATTAATCTATTAATCATTGGCATAGCATACCTAAACCACCACTGTTTCATCTAAACCATTAATTAACTCCAATGAGGGGGGGGGGGGGGGAGTCCATGTCGTCTGAAGTCCATGTCCTCTCCTAATCCATATCCCCTGTTATAAACACCACTGGGGGCGTAGTGAAGCAATTAGATTCATGATCAGAACGAAATAATTAAATTGATATGATATGTTTATTTGTTCTTATCTCCGTCATGGATGGTCTAATTGGGTACCCATGTTGTGTATAGCTGGTAGGTAAGGCATAGGTTAAGTTCTGCTCTTGTCCATTTTCTTTCCTGTGTAAATATTGCTGCAGTCTCCATTGTGGGTGATTGCTTGTTCATTTTGCATTGCGTTCCCCCCTTTTTGATCCATCTTGATTACCCTTGCTGTACATGCAAAGTTCGCACCCCTTTGCATGATCCCGCATCCCACATTCTATACCTGTGGCTCTTGCAAATAATAAATCCCTCTTGTCTGTCTTCATTTTCAATCTGTCCGTGTTCGTCATTTCTCAATTGATACAATGCTGTTCGCATATTGGGTTTTTTTTTTTGTATTTTTTTTTTTTTGTATACAAGATCGAGGCTCGTGAAAGAGCGAACATTAATCACACAGAAAGACAAACCGACACATAAAACATATAACATCGGGAGCGGTAGACAAGATGGGGAGAGAGGGGGAAGGACACAAACACAACATTTGAGAGCAGCGACCGAGAGACATGGAGACATCGAGAGATCTGTGAGAGGGAGAGGGCTTTGGGGGGGGGGGCATGGGAAGGGGGGGCATGGGAAGGGGGGGGGGAGAGGTATAAAACATATGGACACTGCCAGGACTTCCAGGAAAGAAGTTGGAATTTCAAACAAGGTGGATCTGGGGTGAATTAGCGGGGGTAGAAAAGATCAAGGTTTTGGATGAGGGAAGATAAGAGATGGTGGTGCACAGCTGTTTTAAAGACCTGGAGGGAGGAGTGGGATTGAAGGGAGTGAGGGAGTTTGTTCCAGAGGCGGGAGAAAAGAGGAATGAAAGCGTGAAGGTGAGCAGAGAGCCGAGATTTCGGCAGTTTAACCATCAGAGGGTTGCTGGCAGATCTTGTGTGACCTGTAGGAATATTTGGGGGACCTAGCACAGAGAGAGCTGGGGGAGCAAGGCCGGAAAGGAGTCGGTAGAAGACAGAAAGACCACCTACCTGCCTGCGGTGAGTGAGTGAGAGGCCCATGGAGTTAGCTTCATCGCGGGAGATTCCAGTGATTCTGAATGCTTTGGTTTCAACAGCGTGAAGACGAGCTAGGTGTGAGGCAGGAGCACCAGCCCAGAGGGGAGAGCAGTATTCCATTGAGCTGTGGATGAAAGCCTTGTATGTGGTGAGGAGCTCGGGTGTGCCAAGGAAGGACTTCGCACGATGGAGGATGCCCAGGCGGCGACTGGCTTTGGAGGCCAGCTTGGAAATGGGGTTTTCCCAAGAAAGGTCATGGCAGATAGTGAAACCCAAAAGCTTGAGCGACAGAACTTCTTGGAGAGGATTGTTGAGAAAGTAGATGGGAGGGTTGTCCAGTCGATCTTTTCGGAGAGATATAGTAAGAGTGTGAGATTTGTCAGGATTGAAAGACATGTTCCACTTGTTTGACCAGTCTGAGATTTTGTCCAAGTCTTCAGAGAGTGAGGAGGCTGCAGACTGCCGATCTGAGGGAAGAGGAATGGAGCGGCAGAGAGTGGAGTCAAGAGCAAAGAGATAGAGAGGATTTTCCAGAGAGTCGGAGAGATCATTGATAAAGACCAGAAAAAGCACAGGGCCCAGAACACTGCCTTGGGGAACTCTAGCCTGAACAGGAAGGGGAGATGAGAGAAATCCATTCAGGGCCACACGTTGACTACGACCAGAGACGAAGTCCGCAAGCCATGCATGGAGATTTCCATGGATACCATAGGAGGAGAGTTTGGTGAGCAGAGCTGGGTGCCAGACCGTATCGAAGGCACGTGATATGTCAAGGGAGACAGCTCTGATTTCCTGTTTGGCATTGAGGACCTCCATCCATTGTTGAGACAGCAGAAGCAGCATGTCCAGAGTAGAGTGACCTGGTCTGAAACCAAATTGATGATCAGAGATCAAGCCATTGGAGAAGAGGAAAGATTTCATATCCGAGGCAATGATGGATTCCATGACTTTGCTGATAATTGGGAGCAGGCTGATTGGTCTGTAGTTGCAAGGATCTGTTTTTGCACCTTTTTGTGTAAAGCGGTAATGTTTGCTGATTTCCAGGATGCTGGCATATGACCTTGAGCAAAAGAGAGGGTGAAAAGAACAGAGAGAGGGTGAGATAGAGCGGCAGAGCAGGATTTTAGGACACGTGGGCTGATGCCGTCTGTACCAGTTGCAGAATCAGAGTCGAGGTTAGACAAAAACTCCTCCACCTTGTCAGGAGAGAAGGACACAGAGTCCAGGAGCAGTTGGGTTTGACTGGGAAAGGTGGGAACAGAGAGAGATGGGTTTGGGACTCAAGATTTTGAGGCAAACACAGAGTTGAGGCATTCGGCTTTGTCACGTGCGATGTCAACTGTGTGGCCATTTGAGGTAAGGGAGGGGATGGAGGGGGAACAAACACCAGAAACGGATTTGACCAGACGCCACCAGGATTTGGAGGAAGGAAACCGAGGTTTGAGAGTTCATTCTTGAGTGAGGAGAGATAGTGCTTCCTGGCACTCCTGAGGGTAGACACACACTTGTTCCGAGCTTGGTGGAAGGAACTGAGATTGCCTTCAGTTGGATTAGCCTTCCAAGAGGCAAAGGCAAGTTGTTTCAGGGCAACTGCCTCACCACAAGATTCAGTTAGACTGGGAAGTTAGTTAGACTGGGAAGTGATAATTCCCCCAATTGATTGGCTTATCCATAAGATCGTTGTATAACTGTGGGCGCTTACCCCCATTCTGAGAACCCTGGAACCACGTGGTAGACCAATTGGCGCTCACGTTTGGCTAGCAACCTGCCATAGTACAAAGTTATTCGCGATTGGTGGCCTCAAGACTGGTAAGTTTGAGGGGAACCGAGGATCCCTCTCATAGTAGACCCAAAACCCGTGGCTGTAACAATATACTGTATATGTTGTTGAGATGTCCAACATGTTGTTCTGGGTGGACCATGTTACTTGGTTAACACTTGTGGTTACCATCAGGTCAGTAGCAGCTGGAAAAAATGATACCAAAAAGGAGCATTATTTATCACTCCCTCCCCCCTATTTTGGTTAATACCTCCTCCAAAACCTATGGTGTTGCTATACAGGTGCATTAGACTGTTAGAACATTCCATTGGGCACATATTGATACCAAAATGACTTCATTGTGATTTTAAAAAGTTAAGGAATAGTAAATTATGTTTCCCCTACCCCTTAATATTATTGCTTTTCACGGCGTTTACACGTCGGTTTATAAAATGACCTGTAGAAAAAAAGTGCTACCACAATTTGAGACTACTACCTACCTAACAGTGATCTCGAGGGTCCATACTAACTACCTATGGTGTCAAACCTTTTATGTAGTGGGTGTTGAACAAACTCCTTAATCTAGGCCCCTGTGAGATTTAGCTCCCGGTCTATTATGGTTCTTAGCTTCGTTTCCAAGTAAACAAAATATTATTGTCTGAAAATGAACTCGACATCATGTGAGCAATATACGTGTCTTTTATATATATATATATATATAATTCTGTTTTGCTTTTGTTGAATATGTGACCATGTCAACAAGGCGCCATGATAGAACAAATGATGTGAAGCACCAGACAGCTTGTTCTCGGAATAGCACACGTGGATTGTGAACCATCCCAAGAATGTCAGCCAGGGAGCATCAATCAGATCTTGAGGCTTGGGAAGAACATTTGTGTGCACATTGGCTTCAGATTTGGTGATAATGTATCTTGAAGAACATTTGAGCATGCATGTTTATCTACCGCACTTGTGCAATACAATGTGAATGAAATCATTTCTATTCATTCACGATTTGTCTATAATTCAGATTTGAACTGTAGTTTTTTTCTTTCTGCGCCTCTAAGGGTAGCATTGTCTTTTCATATCTTACAATATGGTGCCCTTAACTTGCCCCGGGGGCATTAAGTCGACCATAATGTGTGGACGTGCATCACATGTTGAGTCGTGAGAATTATGAATACCCCTGAATAAGGATTTTCCAGCCATTGTTAGCTGCTTTTGCCTGACATCTGTTTGATGTACTGTTATGTGTAAAGGGGGGGGGGGGGGGGGGGGGGGAGGTTCATAGCCAGACTGTGGTACTTTTGTGGACGTGAACACCTAATGTGGTATGTGGGACTAGTAGGCAAGAACTTCTCATGAAAGAGGATCACATCTGTCTGGCCAGTGTGTTGGCCATGGCGGTATACTGTGCTGTGGAGACAGACGTTCCATCTGCATTTATTTTTTGTATTGGCATGCCACCACGGATGGGACTAGGAGAGAAGATAACTCCACCCGGGAGGAGGGGGAGAGCGGGGGAGACCTTGCTTGAGGAAGGAGGAAACAAGAGAGATGCCTAGACTAGGAAGAAGAAGATGTATTTGGTGTTCAGACCAGAAATTACAAAAACTTCGTATGGAAGTACAAGCAAAACTGATCGCGGTATTTTGGAGGGTACTAATTGTGGCTTAGTCTCTTGGGATTGACCCAAGCTGGGATCACCCTGTGTTTGTGGAGTGTGGAAGAAGAGGATCGAGAGCAGACCAGGAGGCGATTCCATAAAGGACAAAGGGGTTCACGAGGCCTGGTTGAGGAGGCGAATCATCACAGGCATTCCACACCAAACACCATATTCATCGTGCCTATTTTGGCTTTTGCGAGCTATTCATCTCACACCTGGTACCTTAAGCAGTCTATTTTGAGTCTGGCGTCCACCCTGCACATCAGATAACGGAAGTCTTGTGCCTACAATTGTTTCGTTGCATGAGTATGATCTGTGGCGCCAAGTGCGTTAGGAAATGCTTTATTTCCAATCATTATACATAAGTTTGAATATTCCCATTTACCTCTTTGTGTCCATTTGACTCGCTTGGTTCATTCTGTTTTTGTCTAGCGTCTTGTTACCCTCTTCCCTGTTTACAAATAAATCCTTTAAAAGGTAAGAAAACCTGTTTCAGCCATCCATCTGTTTCCGTGTGCGATTGCCGCCATTATTGTGGCCCAATTGAATGCTCCTTGGAGAACAGTAAAGTTAGAATTGATTAATTGAACGCAGTGCAATAAAAGATCGTTCGGTCCATCTACCGAGTCTAACTCGGCGTTGAGGTTCCTGCTTTAACGGGAGCTTCAGACCTGACAGTACGTTCAGTTCTATTAAATAGAAGCAATGCAAACAATAGTCCAACAAATGCTAAAGTATGTATTGTGTGTGTATTGAGTATATATTGTCGCGCGGACCCTTCCGGTTAAGACCTGGGACCGTGGATGGACCAGAACGGATTTACTGGAGGCGACGACCAAACATGGATTGTGCTATCAAACGCGGGAAGAGAAGAAGGGAAGAGGAAGAAGCGGGAGCGCATAACTGTGGAAGGGGAGCGAACTCAAACGGGCACAAGATTTGCAGGGAATGGAAAATAATACAAGGGTTTATTAAAATAAAAGGTAGGGACAGGTAAATGCGATACTAATTCTAATTCTAAATTGGGATCCCACACACCAGACTGCAGATACGAGACGAGGGAAAGAGTTACCAAAGAAACACGTTCGTCGTGTATTTGTGAAATGGTGCGTCCTTATCTGTCTTGTCGTCTTGCGTCCGTTGACCAACGTGGCTGGTGTCCGGCCCCCGCTCGTGCGCCACCAAGCTTCGAGCGATCCGCTCGCCCCGGCCTCTTCTGTTCAGCAGCACACCACGAGGTCCCTCGCTCCAAGCTCCAAAGCACCGAGCACCGCTCCAAGCACCACGCGTCCAACGCCCTAAAAGCACCACGCTGCCCAAAGCACTGCCAGCGATCTCCACACGAGGTCCACCGCGAGGAGAGACAGGAGAGAGAACAGCGTCTTGACAAGGAAAGCCACAGGGAGGAATGCGACTGCACCGTTAAGAAAACCCAAGAGAGCTGCTGCTCTGAGCTAAGCGCGAATGTCGTGCAGCACCCCCTTTTTGATTAATTGAACGTGTGTATTGAGTATATATTGAGCCTGGCCTGTGACGTCGGTCTCGGCGCGCTCCCCTATCAGCGTCGCGTAGCTTCCCGCCAGCCACCGAACCTTCCAGCGACTTCCCTCCAATGAACAACCTCCTTCTTAGTTGCGTCTTCGCGCCTCCCGCACTGGTTGGCTGGAGGTTCGCGCCTACCACGCTGACCAATCACAGGCCTCCTGGGCATGTTGCTATGCAAGTTTGTGATGCGACCGGCGGCAGCCATCATCGGCGGTGTCCTGGCCTGATTTCCTGTCCATTTTCTTCCAAAGTCATTGTCAGGGAAGTAAATTTAATTACTGTGTGCAATAAAGGGCCTATCTAAGTGTTTATATGGGTATGCATTGCCATAAGGGACAAAGGTTTGATTACCAGGTGTGACACACAAGGGTTTATCTTAATCCATACAATATCTAACGCTCGAACATCCTGGTATGTTCACAAGTATACTCTTACCCGACAAACCGGACTACACATGGAACTTAGACAGGGCAGATTCCCTATCGCGACAGTTGAAGCATGTTACCTATTCAGATCTAACTGACTCTAGATATTGCTCTACCCTACCGACATAACAATATGTTTATATATGTACGTATATAGAGTGTATATACAGACTTGGCATTTAATATGGGAATTTTTTTTTGTGGGGGTGAACTTACTTTTTAAGATGACTTAGAACCAAAAGTTCATTGGAATTATGTTGAAATTATTCTAGATTTTGTTAATGTGACCTTTAAATGAAACAAAAACCACATTTGACATTTCGAAGCAAATAAATTGATCCTTGAAAGTGATGTAAACTGATATCGAACTCAATTCACGGACAGTACTATGTTAAACTTCTGTACGTTTTCCAGAAGGATCTCTTTATTTTGCACATCAGCCAAAAAATTTTTCAACAAAAACAAAAGCTAAATGATGACTGGGATTACGGACAGTAAAATTACAGTTCAGTACTTCGTGTAACCCCCACGAGCATTCAGGAGAGCACGTACACGTCGAGGCATGCTGTTCACGAGATTTGCCAAGGTTTGGACAGGAATCGCTTGCCATGCAGTTACAATAGCCTGCTGCAATTGACGCACAGAGGCAGGCTGCTGGTCCAAGTTGTCGATTTGACGCGTTAATTCTGCCCACAAGTTCTCTATCGGATTCATATCCGGGGACATGGCAGGCCACTCCATATGCTCTACACCACGGTCAGCAAGAAAGTGTTGGATCATGCGAGCATGATGAGGCCGTTCATTGTCATCTTGGAAGACAAAGTTTCCTCGAAAGGCTGCACGAGCAAATGGAAGCAATGTTTCTTCCAGAATGACCCTGTACTTGAACTGGTTCAGGTTTCCATTCAGAACAACCAGGTCAGTTTTGCCCCCTGCATGAAAAGCAGTCCAAACGGTCACCCCACCACCTCCAGATTGGACTCTTGGCACTATACAATCTTCGTTGTGGGCTTCATGCACTTGTCTGCGCACTCGGACGTGGCCATCTTGACGATAGACCAGAAATCTAGACTCGTCACTGAGGGTCACGTGATTCCAGTGTCCTGGCTGCCATTGACGGTGCTCTCTGGCCCACTGCAATCGGCGGTGGCTGTGTTGTCTGGTCAGGCGTGGCTTTCTCAGGGGACGCCTGGCACGATAGCCTGCTTGAACCAGTCGTTGGTTGACTAGCCTTCTGGATACAGGCACATTTGTCAGTTGCTGCCACTCAGCCCTAAGCCGATTAGCTGACTGGGTATGGCCATTGCAGACTAACCGGGGCAGCAGGCGATCATCTCTCCTTGTGGTTCTGCGTGGACGTCCTGGCCTCGGTATTGGAGTGGGGACACCCCTCTGAGCATTTCGTTTCAGGGTGTTTGACACCTGACTTTGAGTGATGCCATACTGCCGAGCAATAGCATGCTGTTTCATGCCAGAATTTCGTAAAGCCACCACTCCATGACAAACAGCATTGTCAAGTTGACGGAACATCTCCAGAGGAAGCGGCAATAACTTTTGTAGACGTGCAGCAGTTGTTTTCCACTAATACAGAACGCAACAACCCTTATATACCCGATTGTGAAGCCAATCGTCAAATGTACCTGTCCATACATTTTGTCACGCCACCTGTGATATAATCCTGTTATTGACTTCTTGCTGCGAAAGACAATCAGTGACATGGTTCTTTCAACAAAGACATCACCGAAGGGTAAAAGAAACTCACCAGATTGATATACTGAGTTCAGAAAGTAAACCCAAGTCAAGAAAAAAAAATATTCCATATTAAATGCCAAGTCTGTATATGTGTGTGTGTGTGTGTGTGTGTGTGTGTGTGTGTGTGTGTGTGTGTGTGTGTGTTGTTATTGTTTTTTTAAAAATTCATTTATTTATTTTTGTGAATTGAATAATAATCTTGTATTGGACCTTTTTGAACGCCTCATCTATCTATAATTCCAGCAATCTCTGTGTGTCTGTCTGTGTGTCTGTGTGTCTGTGTGTCTGTGTGTCTGTGACCGCTGTTTCTCGACAACCACGGGTCCGATATACTTGAAACTTGCCAGGTATATTGCTGGGGACCCGAGGATGTGCCTTTTCAAGGTTTCATATTAATCGGACAATTACTGACCGAGCTATGTCCAAAAAACGCTTCAACCAATCAGAGAGCAGCGAGCTATCACGTGTGCCGAACGTGGCGATCAGACTCTGCCTCGGACGGCACATTTGACAGCGTATTCATTTATTTCACGTTGGAAAACTATGTTGCCGTTAAACTATGTTTTAAAACGAATTCAAACTGCGATTAAATTAAAACGATTCATCCTAACTGCGATTTGCGAACTTCCGGACAGTGACGACTTATCTTCCGGCAGCCAATCACAGAACGCTCTGTTGCGTAGGCGTGGCCGATGTGAGACGAGCGGAGCTGAGCGCGTTACGAGCTGACCGCCATTACGGTACGTAATTCGATTTCTTATGCGCATTATTTCTCCCAATTCAGTCAGAGCGAAGGGCGGAAGCGAAGAGCGTTGGTTTTTTTGTTTACGGGCGTACGGGCGGGGTAGAGCGTACGGGTAGCGTTTTTTTTTTTTTTTTGGCCACGGGACGGGCACCCACGTACGGCCAATGCCCTATGTTGGCGTTAAACTATGTTTTACAACTAATAAAAACGAATTTGCGATTCATTCGCTTTCCTGCGCGTTTGTGTACGCGATGGCGATTTCTTTACCAAACTCCGGAAGCCGTTCGCTTTGGACCGAACCATTGCATGTAAATAGAGGGGGGGGATTGTCACCACTCGCAAGCCGTTCGCTTTGGACCAAACCATTTCATGTAAATAGAGGGGGGGGATATAATTTTAGATATATATATATAGTACGGGCATGCCCTAGTGTACAACAAATGCTAACAAATTCTTCATAAAGAACTTTGCTTGTCATTGCCATGCTGTCCACCATAACGATTTTAACATGCATGTTGGCCTCGATCCCTCAGCGCATCATGCGCCATATCTAAATCTACTACAGATAGTGCCAATTGTAGAGCTAACCCCTAATCCGAAAATTATATGACTTTTGGCAGCACACAATGGCCTACCATTTTGAAAAGTTACCATGGGATCCTTATATTGTCTAACTTTTGATCTCCATGTGGAATTTGGTGACCCACCTGGAACTACACAAGGATCGACTAGAACCAGAAAACTTGTAAAAAAAGAAAGAAAAAAAAAGCATCACTTACCATCTTGAGCCATCATTCTACCCTGTAGTTTGTAATATATTAATGGTGGACATTATTTTATTTTGTTCATTTGTTGTATTCACACACAGTTAGTTTTTGAGACAAAGGGAGCTTTATCGTAGGTTGTTCGTAGTAAGACCAATTAGGTTGGGTAATATGTAGTTGCCACCACGTATGACCTCTGGTACGTTTAGCGGAGAAGCTATGTCTCCTTGCACAGCTTCTGACCCAATAATGATGCAAGTTTCATTCATTGGCTCACAATTGCCATTAACCATATTATGATTTGTGCTTTGCAGGCGGAAGGCAATATCCAAGTACAGCACTTTTATGCTCTGTAGGAGACATGTTAAGTTGGTTGTCTGTTTACCTGGCATGCGTGTAGCTTGAATTTCATTTTGCAAAGTATCACGTTTGTTATTGTCAGTATAAGTTTGACCCCGAGCCGTCTGCTCCTGGGTTCTATTCCTGGTGAAATCAAATCCCACTAAAACTACCCTCCAATGCAATGGTCGTGGAGGATGCTACCCAACATTGTACATGTTGAGTCCTTTAACTCTAACTGCACTGGGAAGGGGGTGGGGGGGGGGGGGGGGGGGGGAGGCTTGGGAGTTAGAGTTAGAGTGTTATTTTGTGGGGTTAGAGTGTCGATAGGGTCATACTGATCTGATTTGTACCATTCTGCCAGGATAGGTGTTGCTGAACCAATTTCCTTGGCAAGGATTCCATTGACCGGCCACTAGAATTTTGAATTTGTTTCGGAAACAGGCACACAATTGTCTTCTCTTTTCCAGAGGAGATATTTTAGCATTTGTAATGGAGTGCTTGCGTAGGCTATAAGATTTAAGGGTGCACATCCTCTGAGAGAATGGTGTACTTACTATATGGAGCAAGTGAAAAACAGTGGAAAACAGGTACTCTCCAGTGGAAAATGTGGAAAAGTACTTCCCAGTGGAAAACAGGACGACTGCTTGTAGTAATGTCGTATTCGTTTGGGAATCGAGTAGACATCTCGGGGTATTGGAAATAGACATCTTGGGGTATTGCCCCGAGATAGAGGTCTGAGTTATCCTGTCAAACTTTACAATGCCATTAATTTGGCCACGATGTAAATTTCCTCTCTTGGCCAGGTTCTGGGTGGACCATGTTACTTGGTTAACACTTGTGGTTACCATCAGATCAGTAGCAGCTGGAAAAGTCTCTAATGAAAGGTCAAATTAGATTAATGGAAGCTTTATAAATTGGGGTTCTAAGGCTTGGAGGAAAATGGGAAACATTTATGATAATAGGAAAAATTAAATTTTGTCCAAATTACGGATTAAATTTGCATTGGTTGTCAATCTTAAGTGTGAATGTGAGTCCACACATTTGTTGTTGTTGTTATTGTTGTTGCTGTCACTCCATCTCTCGCCCTACACTGTATCCACAGCCCAGCTTTTTTAGCTTTGAGGCTGTAGGTCAGTGAGGGTCCTCCACGTACCCTTCCTGCTGCCTGCAGACTGTCGTCTCAGCCATGTAGAAGAGGTGTACGCCATGATGGTGCGGAGATACACACAAGCTAAGTACTCCCTTGGCAAGCGGCACCCTGACCCCTGTACCCAACAGGGTCTCTCTCAACTCGGCTCGGCAGGTCTTGCTGCTTGGCACATCCCCTTCAACCCCAAAGGTATCTCAATACCCATGACACAATCCCCTTGCAAAAAATAATAATCATGAGACCTGATGAAATTTGATGAGAAGCTCATCAGATCCTATGAAAAATAATTGGAGATTTTTTTTGTAAGGGCAGGTAACACCCCAATACCTGACATTGCTCTGGACAAGCCAAGGCCTATTAGTCTCATGATGTTTTCTGCCGTAGTCTTCTCTCTCTGTCTTTTGATTATTCCCCTTGGAAATGCTGCACCTGCCTCCAGCAAGCATTTGATTAAAATAAAATGGATAACGCAAAAATAACTTGGGTCATTTCAAATGTAAGTGCAAAAGTAAACTCAAATAATGTAAATCACTCGATCTGATCATAATAATATTTTTCACTTTACATCCTTAAATAGATGAGTTTTATTATTTTATATTGGATGTATCTGAGGTCAGGAATGTTCATTGAGATGTGCTACCTCTTTGAAATGCTCAAAAATCCAGGAGAGACGGCTTTCTCTCCGCACTGAACGTGGCAACTGAGGATCAGGATTTTCCTGCTCCCCATGGGTCCCAACCTATTGGATTTGTCCATACTTGGTCCTTTAAATGTTGAGCATCAAGCTAGCAAGCAGCATGTACTATCTTTTTTAACGTCTGCAATCCGACTCTGCCATGGTCAATATCCCATACTCTAACCAGGATGGCACCGAGTCTGCTCTTAAAATATGTTCTTTCTCAAGCATTACATTTACTTGATCTCAGCCAATCACAAAGCCGTATCTCAAATTGTGTTCACAATGGTATAAATATATAATACTCCATATTTATTGGGCAAACCACATATCGAAGTTGGTCTCCGAAGCCAGTCGCCAAATGGACATCCTCCATCGTACAAAGTCCTTCCTTTGCGCACCTGAATTCCTATCTACCGACGAGGCCTTCATCCACAATTTGATGGAGTATTGCTCTCTCCTTTGGGCTGGCGCCCCTGCTTCACACCTTGCCTGACAACGTGGAAGCCAAGGCCTACAAGATCATGGGAATCTCTTGTCATAACTTTTAGTATTATTATTATTATTATTATTATTAATATTATTATTATTATTATTTGTTTGTTCCTTTGGTAAATGTTCTTTTTTCATTTTTGTTCGTGCAATATTGAAATAGAAATTCCAAAGAGTACCAAGCAAAATGAAAGCATTTTGAGAATGGATCCACAACATCGACATCCTAAAAGTCAGTCCAATTTTCCATCAGCGAGCATGTAGATCTGTGCATCAGATGCATGCGTAGACCAAGGGCACGACAACAGAGGCCTGCGATATACCTCATTAGAAATACAATCATTTGGTCCTTCACTTTTTTCCCTCCTTATCAAGAAAGTCACATTATTTCTTATTTTATTTTTTACAACGTAGTTTCACACAGAGCTTTTACATACTCAGAAGGAAGCCTAATTAGTCCAGGAGCCAGGGATCTATTTGCGTGGTTGCTGGAAATGACCAAGTGTGTGGTTGTTATTTTTGGACAGATATATTATCAGGCATTCCAAAAACCCACGTCTTAAGGTTCAACAGTAGTGGGTTGGAGTTTGACGAGTCTGGAAGTGTGGGTACCCTAATAGTCATCGTATCACGACTTCCCTGAATGCTAGGTTGAAGTAATTTCAAGTAGTCGCAGAGAAGCAGTTTTGTCGCAGAAAATCAAACGAGCCAAGTATGTGGCACTGGCACAGCCCACAGAGTTAGAGCCAGAAGGAAGTGCAGGAAAATGGTTGATTGCGCTCTTGGATCGAAGGAAACCAAAATCCAGTCGATTATACGTTACACTGATGACATTGAGGCTGAAAGCGACTCTGATGATACTGATGAGCGAGTGTGTGACTCCTCTTCTGATGAGAAATTGGACTTGGATGTCATGTCATCATGGATGATGAATTGGATGTCATGGTATTATCAATTGAAGGGCCAATATCTCATTGAATACTGTTTTGTGATAGTTATTTTAATTTGATTCCGAAAAGAATATACATGCGTGGAAGGCAATTAATACAACTCGAACAACATACATATACATTGTGGTGAAAATGTACCAAAGTTGAACCCAGGTGAGATGCTCACTTAAACCGCTGGGCGGTGTCTATAAGACCTCGGACGTCCGCGACTCGAGGCCACTCCTGCGACATTATACAATGACATGTAGAATTGAATGGTACGTACCCACTTATATTCTAGGCTTGCTTGCATTGACTGATATATCCAATCTTTCTCATACGATGCCTTGATCCTGACATATATATTGCATGATGTATTTTACAGGATGATGTAAAGATCCTATTGAGATTAAATCCTACATATGGGACGAGTTGTGGACTTGGTTGATTTTTACAACACTTAATCTCAATAATGATCTACGGAAATGGCGGGACACGAGTCTGGCGATGGCCCGATGAACGCAGATCTCAGACGAGCGTTTCCCGACATTCTCCGCGCTCCTGCGAGGCCCACCTCGGAGAAGAATGACCGGCGGAGGACCCGTCGAGCTAGCTCCAGCTACGGAGCTCCGACTACTCTCGCTGCCGGTCTGCCTCGAAAGGACCGGATGCGATGGGACCTTGCAAGCCTTTTGCGGGACCGCGTCGTCAAAGCGCGAACTGCTCTCCTGAGGCCCGAACGCCAGAGCAGGCGTGACGGACTCCGGCAAGACGCCTGGAGAACGATGCTACTGGGCAACGTCCTGCGGCCGAAACCCCGTCGGAACGACGGACCCGCTTGGAGCCGACGGCCTACCCGACCAACTGATTTGCGTGCCTCGGCCCGAGATGCGATTCCCACATGAGTGTTCACGACTCCCATGTCTGCCATGCCTCACACGGCCGGCCTACCTGACCAAACGCTGCTCGGTGGAATCACCTCCTACGCGAAGCCGCACGCTGCACCCATCGCGGGCACCACTCTGCGAGGCCGGCGATTCCAATCGCTGCTCGTCGGAATCACCTCCTACGCGTGAATCGTGCGCTGCCCCATCGCGGGCACAACCCGACCAATCGCTGCTCGGTGGAATCACCTCCTACGCGCAAATCGCGCACTGCGCCCATCGTGGGCACCACTCTGCGAGGCCGGCGATTCTGATCGCGGCTCGTCGGAATCCCACCTACGTGTGGCTACTCAACGAGGCCGGCGAACTCCGCTGCCCGGAATCGCCTCAATGCATGAAGCTCGCTTGGCAAGAGGCTCGCTTGATTGCTGCTGGTCGGAATCCCACCTACGCGTGGCTACTCAACGAGGCCGGCGAACTCCGCTGCCCGGAATCGCCTCAATGGAGGCTCGCTTGGCACCATTCGAGGACTCGCCGCAGCACGGATGAGTTTCTAAGGACGTCGAGCGGGACCTTCATAGACTTTCACAGCACTCGGGCTTTAATAGATGATCGTATACCATATGTATTCTATATGACTAACTATGTCTAAAACTCCGGACAAAACATGGCCCGAAAGCTAACAAACGAGACACTACTTCAGGGCGTGATATGTATTCGATCCTTTGACCCGAAAGCTAACAAACGAGACGCTGCTTCAGGGCGTGATATGTATAAACATGGTCCGAAGGCTTTCAAACGACACGCTACTTCAGGGCGTGATATGTATTCGATCCTTTGACCCGAAAGCTAACAAACGAGACGCTACTTCAGGACGTGCAGTTTATCGCTGCCAAGCATGCTCGCCCACTCGACTCGGCGTGCTCGCCCTCTCGACTCGGCGTGCTCGCCCTCTCGACTCGGCGTGCTCGCCCTCTCGACTCGGCGTGCTCGCCCTCTCGACTCGGCGTGCCGCACTGGTTCAACGGGCCGAGCTCGACTTTCGGTTTCCCTCGAACGCAGTGCGCCCTAGATAATACATTTCACTCGTCGGCCGGGTTCGTATTCCGTACACCAATCTCGAGCCTGCTCGAATGCTGGTGCCCAATGGACGCGAGACTATAGATTTCGGTGTGCTACTTTACTCCGTCTGGGGATACCGCTCAGCTGGAACTCGCCGTCAAACCCGCCCGCACGCGCCCGAACCAATTGATGACGTCATCGACTAAATCACGCGTTTGCTCTACAGCGCCATTAACTGCTTCCCGCGCTTGCGTCATCAGAGTACGTCTACCTGAGTTCGTCTACCTGGGTACCTCTACAGATAGCAGAAATACTCAACCTGACCGCCCCTGCCCAAATGTGCGTGTCATAACGTGGCGGCCTTCGAGGGTGACTAGCCAACATCGAGGACTTATGCCGTTAATCGATAAGGCACGGGGCATTTGGGAGTACACGGTGACCCCCCCATGAGACGGTAACATTGAGCATTGCGCCCGACTCCCTCGTCTCCTGAGCAAGCCACGTGGGCACCGGCCCGCCGGATCGTCCTTGACTCTGGGCTTGTTGCTTCTAGGACAGGTCTCTTGGCTCGCCTCCACACATTTCGAGACTGCGAGACGCCTCGCCCGGCCGCTGCCTGTTTGCGTTCCCTCTGACCCAGACTGTGAAGGTCGCTCGACTTCGGTACGCGGTGCGCCACTGCTATCTCAAAATTAACAACGGGGGGGGGGGGGGGGGGGGGGTGGATGAGTGAGGGGGTGAGATATGATGGTCAATCCATCCAGGCCATCCTCTCGGTATATCCTCTCGGTATGTCGATAGGACGGGCCATGAATGGCCAATCCATCCGGGACATTCTCTCAATCCATCCGGGACATCCTCTCGGTATGTCAATAGGACGGCCCATGTTCTCTCAATCCATCCGGGACATCCTCTCGGTATGTCAATAGGACGGGCCATGGATGGACAATCCATCCGGGACGTTCTCTCAATCCATCCGGGACATCCTCTCGGTATGTCAATAGGACGGGCCATGGATGGACAATCCATCCGGGACGTTCTCTCAATCCATCCGGGACAATCCCTCCGGGACATTCTTTCGGTAGCCGGTATAGCCGGTATAGCTGAATAGACAATAGGACGGGCCATGGATGGACAATCCATCCGGGACGTTCTCTCGGTAGCCGGTATAGCCGATCTTCTCCGATCCTCTGAGCGCTGTGCTGCAGGACGGGATTGCGGAGATTCTGCGCGCTTCGCTGGGAAGGCGCATTTCGGTCGTTTTGTGCGTCGTCGTAATCTGCCATGCCGGTCGTTCGGGCAGCCTTCGGAGGGCACTCGTGGCAAACGTTTTGCTTATACAACTATTTGCCGGAGCTTGTAATTCGTACGCGCTGCCGTCAGAGGGCGCTCGAGTCTCGTGATTTCAGAAAGGGGACTCCGGGGTATCGAGTAACTCTCGTTATGGCTCTCATCGGTTCTCTCCCTCGGCAATTCCATGACATGGATCTAACGTGGATCGACCATGTACCCTTGGGAGCCAAGGCAGGTACAGACTTACTGTAATGGACTTACTGTAATGGCCTCCTGTCATGTAATCTTACTTACTGTTACAGCTCCTAGGCAGGTACAGACTTACTGTAATGGACTTACTGTAATGGCCTCCTGTCATGTAATCTTACTTACTGTTACAGCTCCTAGGCAGGTACAGACTTACTGTGATGGACTTACTGTAATGGCCTCCTGTCATGTAATCTTACTTACTGTTACAGCTTACTGTAAAGAGGCTTACTGATTTACACATCTTCCACATCGATACATCTGCCTGTAATGAGTTGCATTGCGACGAATGGACATTCGCTCTTCGACAAGGTACACCTTATCCTATCTAGCTACTGTGCCGACGACCCCACTGTGAGACTAGACTATTGTGACCCACGGGCTCATCGTCTGCCGGTATCGGACATGTTTGCTAACCAGGGTATGAGTGCGCCTAGGGAACATCTGCCGTCCCTCCCTTCGCCTGATACACCCCTGCCTGAAGCAGTGAGGGCACTGAGGTGCCCCTCCGACACCTGCCTCCAGCGGCTACTCCGAAGCAGGGGACTCCGGGTTTGGGGATGTCGTACCTGGTAGTTTCCGAACCTGTGCTGGCAGGGTAATTCGCCACACTGACCGCTACGGATGGACCGACTGACCTGTAATAATGATAATGGATTTATTTCATATAGCGCTTTCCAGGAAGCCCTGAAGACGCTTTGACAGAGTGCGAAACATAAAACAATTGCACAAAGACAAGAATCAATAGGGAAATATTTCTTTGACACCCCAATAATGATATAATGACTTCCTCAACCCATTAATGCTGACGCGCGCTCGCTTCCTGCCTAGCGGCAGTATAGTTCTAACGGCGGGGAGAATGTGGTGAAAATGTACCAAGGTTGAACCCAGGTGAGATGCTCACTTAAACCGCTGGGCGGTGTCTATAAGACCTCGGACGTCCGCGACTCGAGGCCACTCCTGCGACATTATACAATGACATGTAGAATTGAATGGTACGTACCCACTTATATTCTAGCTTTGCTTGTATTGACTGATATATCCAATCTTTCTCATATGATGCCTTGATCCTGACATATATATTGCATGATGTATTTTACAGGATGATGTAAAGATCTTATTGAGATTAAATCCTACATATGGGACGAGTTGTGGACTTGGTTGATTTTCACAACATACATTGCATATATGTCACTGTTTTCTCTGTAAAAATTTATTGAATATACATTATACAAGTCAAAGAAGATTGTTTCGGGCTATGTTGTTCTTGAATTGTGCCCCAAAACCGGAAATTGTCTTATTGAATTGCACTTCTTCTTTTTTTGTATACAAGATCGAGGCTTGTGTAAGAGCTAACATTAATGACAAAATAAAAACAACAAACGGACACATGAGACGAAATAAAGGGAGCGGGAGACCAGATGGAGCAGACCAGATGGGGAGAAGGGGAAGCACACAAGTACATTTGAGAGCAGGGACATCGGGAGATCTGTGGGTGGGAGAGGACTTGGGGGGAGGAGGCGTGGGAAGGGGGGTGGGGGAGGTGAAAAACACATGGACACAGCTAGGACTGCCAGGGAAGAAGTCGGTATTTCAAAAAAGTGGAGTGGATCTGGGGTGAATTAATCTGGGTGAGGTTCAAAAGATCAAGGTTTTGGATGGGGGAAGATAAGAGATGGTGGTGAACAGCTGTTTTAAAGACCTGGAGGGAGGAGAGGGATTGAAGAGAGTGAGGGAGTTTTGACTTTCAGTGTCGAAACTTATTAAACATGTTGTAACCTACTCTACGACAACCTGATTTTGGAAAACTTGGCACCAGTATAAAGCTGGAATGTGAATCTCTCAGGAAATGTGCACAACTCTTTATTTTATAAAAGATATTGGAAGTTAGAAGAAAAAAAGTCAAAAATTTTGTGTTTTTTGGGGACGTATAAAGAGACGGTGTCGGGCGTGCGACATAGGACATCAGAAATTCTATAAAAATCCAGATATAGCTAAATAATATACACCATGTGAATCAGTAAATAATTCTCTATCATATGATACCTCATTTGTCAGGATACATTGATTAGCAAATAAATTAAAAATGAATGTTTCACAGTTCGACCAGGCATTCCGCAAAGTCGGGATATGACGAATTTTAGGGTACCCACAATTCCAGAGTCCCAGAACTCAAACCCACCACTGTTGAATTTTCAGACGTGGCTTTTTTGAATGCCTGATGATGTGTATATATATATATATATATATATATATATATCCAAAAATAACAACCACACACTTGGACATTTCTAGCAAATAAATGACCCCTGGCTTCTGGACTAAATGTAGTCTTCGTTCCAGTTACCCCTGTTCCCCCTGCACTCGATACCTCTGAACACAAACTTGACCCAACGCAGGACCCACCGGACCCATTCTCACAGCAACAACGACTGTTCTCTCACCTTAAACTTGACACCAATTAATTACAACTTACTCTCAACTTATAATAAAGGCAACCTTTTAACATTTAATTTTTAGCCGCGTCGCAGACGCTGCTCATAGAGTGCCCTCTGCTGTTGTTCTTGTTCTTGTTCTTCTTCTTGTTCTTGTGCTTGCAGAGAAGACAAAACCTCAAAGCTCCACCCATTCTGGGAACCATAGCTCCACCCATTCTGCGAGAGGCTTCATATAAACAAATATCCACCATTTTATTAACTCGCATAGCTTTGAGGCCTGTTTTGTAGGCCCGTGGTGTCTTGGTCTCTCACACAGTTTTATTTCAAATCAAATTCGATATATCATTTCATTTTTCACAGTCGCTAACATAGTTTTAGACTCGGTTGAAAAAAAACGGGAAGAAAATCCGATGAAAGTTGCCCTTTATAGAACGAAATGAATTCTCAAAGGCCTGTAACTTCAAGTCCATTGAGATATTTTTTTTTTTAATCGCGGCATGGTCAGTCATACACCGCCTGAAATAACAGACGGGAAAATGCCGAGATATATATATTTTGTTTAAATCGCGGCATGGTCAGTCATACACCGCCTGAAATAACAGACGGGAAAATGCCGAGATATATTAAAAATTCGTCCATTTGATGACAATCGTCACGATGAAATATTTAATTTATACGTCGTCACAATAATGTGGAGAGAGGAGCATAGCTTCGTTCACGTGTCGCTACACACGGGAAATTGCCGAGATTTTTTTTTTTTTAATCGCGGCATGGTCGCGGCATGGTCATGGCATGGAAAAATAACATCAAGTAATCGAATCAATAGGAATGTCCTGTGCCTATAACATCGACGTTATAGGCACAGCTGCATCTAGGCATTGTGTAACATCGACGCGGCTTTTGTTTTAATTAAAACTTTTTGAGCTTGTTACTCATTGGCTTCCTTAAGCCTGTGGCCTTCCACACTGAGGACCCCTTAGACTACTGATGATGATGGCCTAATGTAGTGAAGGAGACTGGTGGGTGGCTTGATAAAACCTTAAACTACTGCTCTGCTTTTAAAACTAGTCTTACTCTTGTGTATGTTAAATTTTGGTCTCGGAATGACTACATTATTTTGTGAGCTTCAACAAGTGTGATGCAAAAGGAAGTGGTGAAAAAACTGGTCGCCATCAGTTCAGTTTTGTTTAGTATGAAGTTTAAGGCTCATGGAAGAGCTCACCAGAGGTTGAGGTCAACAAACTCCCGATAGGATGGAGGAAAACAGGTGGATAAAGGGTTGTTAGGGTTCATTTTTTCGCCATTGGCGAAAAAATGCCATTTTTTCGACATTCGCATCCTTCGTGAGTCCCGTGAAAACCTACCTTTAATATAATGAACTGGAGATGATACTTTATTCATTTATTCAAAGTAATTTCATTTAAGATAAAATATTAATCTTGGATTAAATGGTCAAGAATGAACAATTCACCTGGAATGTTAAATAAGAAAATGCTGAAAAGTGCTTCAGGAAAAGGGGTAAAAGACACTAAAAATGGCAACATTTAGAGTGAGCTGGAAAAACTTTTTTGTGTGTGAAAATGAGTTAGAAGCAAATATTAATACTCTTCGTGTGATTAACAGCAGTTTCAAAAACAAGGTCACCAAAGCTAGATTGTAAGAGGACATCGTCGTCTGGTTCGTTCATGGAATCAACGCAGATGCGAGAAGATTGAACGACCGGCCACAGGCAACCAAAGACACCAAGGAGCAGAGCCGATGCATGCAACACCTGCTGTAGCAGACCCAAATGCATGCAACACCTGCTGTAGCAGAGCAAATGCATGCAATACCTGCTGTCGCAGACCCAATGCGTGCAACACTTGTTGTAGCAGACCCAATGCATTCAACACCTGATGTCGCAGACCCAATGCATGCAACACCTGCTGTAACAGAGCAAATGCATGCAATACCTGCTGTCGCAGACCCAATGCATGCAATACCTGCTGTCGCAGACCCAATGCGTGCAACACTTGTTGTAGCAGACCCAATGCATTCAACACCTGATGTCGCAGACCCAATGCATGCAACACCTGCTGTCGCAGACCCAATGCATGCAACACCTGCTGTCACAGACCCAATGCATGCAACACCTGCTGTCGCAGACCCAATGCATGCAACACCTGCTGTCGCAAACCCAATGCATGCAACACCTGCTGTCGCAAACCCAATGCATGCAACACCTGCTGTCGCAGACCCAATGCATGCAACACCTGCTGTACCTTGAATCTTTTTACAAGCACCAGTCCCTCTGGAATATTCTGCTTTGCACCGATGTTTATCACATGCCTCCATTTACTCCTATATCACAAACCACGAAAACATTGCAATGACAATGGTCTTCAGCATTTTCTGAAGCACCTTGTCCCAACTACTGTATATTTACTGTCGAGGATCTGAAGTCTATAAACAATGGAATTATCAGTTGTAAATCATATTGCGCATCTGCTCTATGGAACAGCAATGGCATGGGTATGGAAAAGGTGAAGAGGAGAGCAGTCGCTGTTAAACGTCAACCGGTAGAGCACATACCTCCACCTGAGTTTGAAATATGGTGTGCAGTTTATACATCCTCCTATCAATTTGTGCTCTGTCATGTGATACACAGTGTCTTCAGAAAGTATTCACACCCATTCTTGACTTTTTCACATTTTGTTGTGTTACAGCCTGAATTTAAAATGGTTTAAATTGAGATTTTTGTGTCACTGATCTACACATAATTCCCCATTAATGTCAAAGTGGAATTTTTATTTTAGTAATGTTTTCAAAATAATTAAAAATGTATACCTGAAATGTCTTAAGTCAATAAGTATTCAACCCCTTTGCGATGACACTCCAAATTCAGCTCAGGTGCAATCAAATTTCCTTTAATCATACTTGAAATGTCTCGACAACCTGATTGGAGTCACCTGCATCCCATTCAATTGATTGGACATTATTTAGAAAGAAACACACCTTTCTACATTAGGTCCCACAGTTGACAGTGCATGTCAGAGCAGAAACTCTACCATGAAGTCCAAGGAACTGTCCGTATAACTCCGAGATAGAATTGTGAGGAGACAGAGATCTGTCGAAGGGAATATAAAATTTTCTAGATTGTTGAAAGCTCCCAAGAGCACAGTGAGCTCCATCATTAGGAAATGGAAAGAATATGGAACTACTCATACTCTTTCTAGAGCTAGCCATCCGACCAAACTGAGCAGCCAGGCAAGAAGGACTTTAGTCAGGAAGGTGACCAAGAACCCAATGATCACTCAGCAGAACTACAGAGTTCCTTGGCTGAGATGGGAGAATCTGCCGGAAGGACAATCGTCTCTGCAGCACTTCACAAATCTAGGCTTTATGGGAGAGTGGCCAGACGGAAGTCACTCCTAAGAAAAAGGCACATGACAGCAAGCCCAGAGTTTGCAAAGTGGCACGTGATAGGTTCTGAGAGCATGCGGCAAAAGATTGTGGTCTGATGAGATGAAAATTGAACTCTGTCCAGAATGCAAAGCACTATGTCTGGGTCATCAACCATCTAACACCATCCCGATTGTGAAGCATTGTGATGGCAGCATCATGCTATGGGGATCCTTTTCAGCGGCAGGGCCTGGGAGTCTTGTAAGGATAGAGGGAACAATGAATGGAGCCAAATGCAGGCAAATCCTTGAGGAGAACCTGCTTCAGAGTGCAAAACACCTGAGACTGCGGCAAAAATTTACATTACAACAGGACAATGACACCAAGCATACAGCCAAAGCAACATTGGAATGGATTCAGTACAAGAACGTGAAATTCCTTAAGTGGCCCAGCCAAAGCCCAGACTTGAATCCCATTGAGAATCTGTGGAAAGACTTAAAGATTGCTCTTCTCCGACGCTCCCCATCCAACTTGACAGAGTGTGAGCATCTGCAAGGAAGAATGGGAGAAACCTCCCAAGATGCAGATGTGCAAAGTTGATGCAGGCATGCCCATGAAGACTCGTAGCTGTAATCACTGCTAAAGGTGCTTCTTCGAAGTATTGACTTAGGGGGTTGAATACTTAAGTAAATTAGATATATTTTTAAATCTAATTTTTCATAATTTTGTAAAAATTACTAAAATTACCCATTATGAGGTATAATGTGTAGATCATTGATAAAAAAAGACTCAATTAACCCATTTTTAATTCGGGCAGTAACACAACAAAATGTGACAAAGTTAAGGGGTGTGAATACTTTCTGAAGACACGGTATCTATCACATTGTCATTATCACAACACGTATGACCTGCGAAGCCTTACATGCAATCAACTCTTGAGCAGGGAGGGGTCCATCTCCACCATGATGGTGCCATGGCTGCACACACTCGTAAAAGTCACTTTCCAAGTAAACACTGTGACATCATTTAAGGATTTTATTGTGCAATGCTTGTGACCTTTTCTTCTATCAAACTTGCTCATTTCTCCATCACAAGTTATCATCAACCTTCGTGTAAGTATCGGAACCTTGCATATTGAGTAATTGTCGTTCATTCATGAACCTCAATATTTCTGGAGAAATAAAACAAACAGCAGAAACCCCTTTAACCCCACAACTTGGAATCGAGGCCATCGTCCTGGAAGTTTTTAAGAGTGCTAGGTCTTTCCATGGATGTTGTCAGAATTTGTCGTGCTATGGAGTATGGCTCTGCTCTGTGTCGATACTTCTGCATCGATCTTGCGCAACACCCCTGGTGGTGGTTCCCATGCAGCCTAGAATACAAGGTCCTGAGAGTACTTGCTATCTCTAGGTATGAGCCTGATATGCAGGTACTGCTCTCCCATTCATGACCTGCTGGTGGCCTTGGGGTCATGTGACGCCTCACATCCGGTGTTGCCTCCTTTCGGTCCTTTTCCTCCTGCCAGGTCACACGTACTCATCCAGCTACCTTTACCAATTACTAAACGGCCCGATTAGTCCCACCTGCTTGTAGGGTCGACGGAGGAAAGTCTTTGGCGCAGGGCTTTGGAGTACCAGCTGATATAAATAATTACCTTCTTCCTTTTCTTAAACAAAATAGACCGTCGCCATTTTGCTACAGACACTCCTGTGACTCACTGACAAACAGCAAATATCCTCTCACGCCACACCGATTCCTTGTTAATGTGATACTCAAGTGCATTGCTCTTCTGCCAGGTGATTCTCAGAAGGTAGAGTTTGAAGCAAGTTGCAAGAGTTATCAACTGTTGGTCTCTGGCAACAACAATGCAGAAAACCAAATAATTGACTTGGGCCTTGGCTGTTGCATTTCCTGTTTGCTTGTTATTCCTGTTTCCTGTTTCCTGTTTCCAGGTCATTTCCTGTTTTCTTGTTCGGGTTGCCAGGTTTCCAGTTGTGCCAGTTTAATGTTGGATGTGTCTTGTTCAGGGACGGGATTCGGTGCTGCCACCAAAGCCATGTGCATCGGTTTGCGCTTCCCGCTGCCTGATCAGCTGGACACGCTGGTGGAAGTCAGCATTGAATGTGGTCGAATGACACACAACCACCCAACAGGTAAGGTGCACATGTATACACGGTGCACAATCTTACAACATGATAGAGAATATCATGAAGTAAAGTTGTCCAGTGTACCCACATTCCCAGGTGTTCGGCATATTGTAGATACTGAAGAGCCGGGCTCTTGCTTGAGACGGACGAAGTGACGGGCATGACACAAACTCGTCCGAGAAGATGTTTATTGTAAAAACCAACTCGGGAACTCTGTCAAAGCCCGTTTATCGGGCTGCATATATATCCAAACCCGAAAGCATAACCGAAACCGAAAGCCACGCCTCTCAGGCGAGGCGCGTTTTGGTGGTCACGTGACCGACCACCCCGGCGCCGAGGCTGTCCGCCGATGACGTCACCGGCTGGAGCAAGGAGATTCTGCCGCTGGTCTCGCTTGGGGGACCCATGGGTCACTACACACGCCCCCCCAGAATGGACTTGATCCAGGAAGGTCAACCTGAGGGGGTCCGTGTGACCCGACCAAAACGACCCCTGGCCAGTCATGGGGGGGGGGGGGGGGGGGAGTCCGGTGTGGTGGCGGGTGGTCGGACGGGGGGTGCAGGCAGGGGGGGGGGGTCCGGTGTGGTGGCGGGTGGTCAGACGGGGGGTGCAGGACGGGGGGCAGCCGAGGGGCCGGGCAAGTCCTCGGGGGAGGCTGCCGAGGTTCCTCGCGGGCCTCCCGAGGTTGCAGTTCGCGGGTGCAGTGCCGAGAAGGCTCGAGCGGTGCACGCGAAAAGCGGGTGAGCCAACCAAGGGGCTGGACAAGGCCTCGGGGGAGGCTGCCGAGGTTCCTCGCGGGCCTCCCGAGGATGCGGGGCTGGTCAAGGCCTCGGGGGATGCAGTGGACGGGGGGCGGCCGAAGGGCCGGGCAAGTCCTCGGGGGAGGCTGCCGAGGTTCCTCGCGGGCCTCCCGAGGTTGCAGGTCGCGGGTGCAGTGCCGAGAAGGCTCGAGCGGTGCACGCGAAAAGCGGGTGAGCCAACCGGGGGGCTGGTCAAGGCCTCGGGGGAGGCTGCCAAGGTTCCTCGCGGGCCTCCCGAGGATGCGGGGCTGGTCAAGGCCTCGGGGGATGCAGTGGACGGGGGGCGGCCGAGGGGCCGGGCAAGTCCTCGGGGGAGGCTGCCGAGGTTCCTCGCGGGCCTCCCGAGGTTGCAGGTCGCGGGTGCAGTGCCGAGAAGGCTCGAGCGGTGCACGCGAAAAGCGGGTGAGCCAACCAAGGGGCTGGACAAGGCCTCGGGGGAGGCTGCCGAGGTTGCTCGCGGGCCTCCCGAGGATGCGGGGCTGGTCAAGGCCTCGGGGGATGCAGTGGACGGGGGGCGGCCGATGGGGCCGGGCAAGTCCTCGGGGGAGGCTGCCGAGGTTCCTCGCGGGCCTCCCGAGGTTGCAGGTCGCGGGTGCAGTGCCGAGAAGGCTCGAGCGGTGCACGCGAAAAGCGGGTGAGCCAACCGGGGGGCTGGTCAAGGCCTCGGGGGAGGCTGCCGAGGTTCCTCGCGGGCCTCCCGAGGATGCAGGGTCAGAGAAGTAGTTGCGGTTTGTAGTTGTAGGTGCGCAAGTGTGAGGAAGCGGCCGTGCCGCGAACGTCAGTGCGCGCGAAGGTGACGAAGCAGCCGTTCCGCCAACGTCAGTGCGCGCGAAGGTGACGAAGCAGCCGTGCCTTCGGAGGGTCTTGGAATAGGTTCGCCCCTCTGGTCGTAGAGGAGGAGCCGAGCACAGTGCGCGAACCTCATAGTCATGGCCGTCGTCATTACCGAAACTCCGGCATGTCGAAACCGCGGTCGAAACTGCGCCCGAAGCCGTGCGGGAGAAGCCGGCGTCACCAGCCTAGGTGGCTTCCCTGGCTAGGGCATGCTTTCCGTGTCCACGGATGCGGGGGCAGTCGGGGTTGCGTGTTCAGATCACGTCGGTAGGTCACCAGTGAAGGGCCGGGGCTCTCGCTTGATACGGACGAAGTGACGGGCATGACACAAACTCGTCCGAGAAGATGTTTATTGTAAAAACCAACTCGGGAACTCTGTCAAAGCCCGTTTATCGGGCTGCATATATATCCAAACCCGAAAGCATAACCGAAACCGAAAGCCACGCCCCTCAGGCGAGGCGCGTTTCGGTGGTCACGTGACCGACAGGTGCAAAGGATCATAACCGCACGCGCGGCACGCTTTGGTGGTCACGTGACCGGCCACCCCGGCGCCGAGGCTGTCCGCCGATGACGTCACCGGCTGGAGCAAGGAGATTCTGCCGCTGGTCTCGCTTAGGGGACCCATGGGTCGCTACAATAGTGTTAATTCTTCAGCTGGCGAATGTGTGACAGGGAAAATGGCGAATGGGTGACAGGCAAAATGGCGAATGTGTGACAGGGAAAATGGCGAATGTGCAACAGGCAAAATGGCGAATGTGTGACAGGGAAAATGGCGAATGTGTAACAGGGAAAATGGCGAATGTGTAACAGGCAAAATGGCGAATGTGTAACAGGGAAAATGGCGAATGTGTAACAGGCAAAATGGCGAATGTGTGACAGGCAAAATGGCGAATGTGTGACAGGGAAAATGGCGAATGTGTGACAGGGAAAATGGCGAATGTGTGACAGGGAAAATGGCGAATGTATGACAGGGAAAATGGCGAATGTGTAACAGGGAAAATGGCGAATGTGTAACAGGCAAAATGGCGAATGCGTGACAGGGAAAATGGCGAATGTGTAACAGGGAAAATGGCGAATGTGTGACAGGGAAAATGGCGAATGTGTAACAGGCAAAATGGCGAATGTGTGACAGGGAAAATGGCGAATGTGTAACAGGGAAAATGGCGAATGTGTGGCAGGGAAAATGGCGAACGTGTGACGGAAAATGGCGAACGTGTGACAGGGAAAACGGCGAGCATGTGACAGGGAAAATGGTGAATGTGTGACAGGGGATATACTATAGCGAATGTGTGACAGAGAAAATGGCGAATGTGTGACATGGAATATGGCGAATGTGTGACAGGGAAAATGGCGAATGTGTGACAGGGAAAATGGCGAATGTGTGACAGGGAAAATGGCGAATGTGTGACAGGGAAAACGGCGAGCATGTGACAGGGAAAATGGTGAATGTGTGACAGGGGATATACTATAGCGAATGTGTGACAGAGAAAATGGCGAATGTGTGACAGGGAATATGGCGAATGTGTGACAGGGAAAATGGCGAACGTGTGACAGGTAAAATGGCGAACATGTGACAGGGAAAATGGTGAACGTGTGACAGGAAAAATGGCGAACGTGTGACAGGGAAAATGGTGAACGTGTGACAGGGAAAATGGCGAACGTGTGACAGGAAAAATGGCGAATGTGTGACAGGGAAAATGGCGAACGTGTGACAGGGAAAACGGCGAGCGTGTGACAGGGAAAACGGCGAACGTGTGACGGAAAATGGCGAACGTGTGACAGGGAAAATGGCGAACGTGTGACAGGGAAAATGGCGAACGTGTGACGGAAAATGGCGAATGTGTGACAGGGAAAATGGCGAATGTGTGACAGGGAAAATGGCGAATGTGTGACAGGGAAAATGGCGAATGTGTGACAGGGAAAATGGCGAATGTGTGACAGGGAAAACGGCGAGCATGTGACAGGGAAAATGGTGAATGTGTGACAGGGGATATACTATAGCGAATGTGTGACAGAGAAAATGGCGAATGTGTGACAGGGAATATGGCGAATGTGTGACAGGGAAAATGGCGAACGTGTGACAGGTAAAATGGCGAACATGTGACAGGGAAAATGGTGAACGTGTGACAGGAAAAATGGCGAACGTGTGACAGGGAAAATGGTGAACGTGTGACAGGGAAAATGGCGAACGTGTGACAGGAAAAATGGCGAATGTGTGACAGGGAAAATGGCGAACGTGTGACAGGGAAAACGGCGAGCGTGTGACAGGGAAAACGGCGAACGTGTGACGGAAAATGGCGAACGTGTGACAGGGAAAATGGCGAACGTGTGACAGGGAAAATGGCGAACGTGTGACGGAAAATGGCGAACGTGTGACAGGGAAAACGGCGAGCATGTGACAGGGAAAATGGTGAATGTGTGACAGGGGATATACTATAGCGAATGTGTGACAGAGAAAATGGCGAATGTGTGACAGGGAATATGGCGAATGTGTGACAGGGAAAATGGCGAATGTGTGACAGGGAAAATGGCGAATGTGTGACAAGGAAAATGGCGAATGTGTGACAGGGAAAATGGCGAATGTGTGACAGGGAATATGGCGAATGTGTGACAGGGAAAATGGCGAATGTGTGACAGGGAAAATGGCGAACGTGTGACAGGGAATATGGCGAACGTGTGACAGGGAATATGGCGAATGTGTGACAGGAAATATGGCGAATGTGTGACAGGTAAAGTGGCGAATGTGTGACAGGGAATATAGTGAATGTGTGACAGGGAATATGGCGAATGTGTGACAGGGAATATGGCGAATGTGTGACAGGGAATATGGCGAATGTGTGACAGGGAATATGGCGAATGTGTGACAGGGAAAATGGTGAATTTGTGACAGGGAATGTGGCCAGTGTGTGACAGGGAAAATGGCGAATGTGTGACAGGGAATATGGCGAATGTGTGACAGGGAATATGGCGTATGTGTGACAGGGAATGTGGCCAGTGTGTTACAGGGAAAATGACGAATGTGTGACAGGGAATGTGGCCAGTGTGTGACAGGGAATGTGGCCAGTGTGTGACAGGGAAAATGGCGAATGTGTGACAGGGAATGTGGCGAATGTGTGACAGGGAATATGTCGAATGTGTGACAGGGAAATGGCAAACGTGTGACAGGAAATATGGCGAATGTGTGACAGGGAAAATGGCGAATGTGTGACAGGGAATATGGCGAATGTGTGACAGGGAATATGGCGAATGTGTGACAGGGAATATGGCGAATGTGTGACAGGGAATATGGCGAATGTGTGACAGGGAATATGGCGAATGTGTGACAGGGAATATGGCGAATGTGTGACAGGGAATATGGCGAATGTGTGACAGGGAATGTGGCGAATGTGTGACAGGGAAATGGCGAACATGTGACAGGGAATATGGCGAATGTGTGACAGGGAATATGGCGAATGTGTGACAGGGAATATGGCAAATGTGTGACAGGGAATGTGGCCAGTGTGTGACAGGGAATATGGCGAATGTGTGACAGGGAATATGGCCAGTGTGTGACAGGGAATATGGCGAATGTGTGACAGGGAATATGGCCAGTGTGTGACAGGGAATATGGCGAATGTGTGACAGGGAATATGGCCAGTGTGTGACAGGGAATATGGCCAGTGTGTGACAGGGAATATGGCGAATGTGTGACAGGGAATATGGCCAGTGTGTGACAGGGAATGTGGCCAGTGTGTGACAGGGAATATGGCGAATGTGTGACAGGGAATATGGCCAGTGTGTGACAGGGAATATGGCCAGTGTGTGACAGGGAATGTGGCCAGTGTGTGACAGGGAATATGGCCTGCGTGTGACGGAATGTGGCCAGTGTATGATAGGGAATATATGGCTGCACACAAGACAACAACAACAACAACAACAACTATCGGGGATGCCTCTTTGTGGTGGTTGTATCCCCCCCCCCTCCCCTTTCCAATGCAAGTCGGGGGCCAAATATCCCCCTTTCTTTCCTGCTCAGTCATGGTCAGAGTGCCGATTGGTCCCCATAGTCTGGGATCCAGTAACCAAAATTTGAGAGAACCTGACATGGCATGCTATACTTTTTGTTTGTGTTTTTTCTATTAATTTGGACATTAAGGTCCACTGAATGAGAGGTCTGCTCTGCCAGAAACCTTGCGAAAAAAAATTGTGGCCATTTTTGTATATGCAGTCTTTATTTTTTGACTGAAAAATGTGAAAGACGTTTTTTTTCTTAAAATCCTCAGTGGGTTGTGTAGGCTGTCAATAAATGCATCCCAGATACACAGAACACATGTGTTGACAACATCAAGTTGAGAAATACACTTACAAAACCTTTCCAAATGATTTAGAATCATTTTTATGCAAAAGCGCCTCTGATTTTTTTTGCATTTTTTCATTATTTTCATCTTGCTAAAAAAATTGTGGCCAACGGACCCAGATGTGGTTGAACAGTCAGTTCAGTACTGCATGGATGTGTCAAGAAAACAGGGCCAAGAGTTCACCATCATCACATGCGACCAAGCAATCTATGAAGTGGTTCTGGGTCTGCAAAAGAAGAACCCCCAGAAGTATGCCAAACTTATCTTGCGCATGGGTGGCTTCCATATTGCTCAAAATTTCCTGGGAGCAATTGGGCATTTGGTGCAGGCCACTGGAATCGAAGACATCATGGTAGAAGCTGATGTCTGTCTCCGTGGAACAGCAAACAAGATCATCAGTTGGAAAGACTACTACGCAATGCTGTGTGCCCACACTATGGTGCATGCAGCCATGTTAGCCCTACACTGAGAAGCATTTGCCAGATGGTTGATCATTGAAGAGAAGGACCTGGAGTGCATGTCTGTGCTTGCCATCAATGTCCAGCTACTCCTAGATGCCCTGTCAGAAAAGGATGTTGAGAAGGCATCTTCTACATGTGCTGATGCAACCGAACAACTGAAAAAGCTGTTACGTTTGATGGCTGAGTTTGATGAAGTATGTACGTCCTGTTTGATGGCTGAGTTTGATGAAGTAGGATGCTCCTGTGCGAGAGCCAATGTGAAGTGTGTCATCGCATGTCTCTGCACCGGGACCCCAACAAATGTTCAAGGATTGAACTCACACTTGAAGACAGTGACATGTATTACACATTATAAGTTATTTTGTTCAGTGCAATGTTAATTTCATGTGATATTACAGACCTTGTTGCCAGTAATTTTTTATTTTGTTATGTTCAATTATTTTGTTCAGTTAAAGTTTAATTTCATTTTTTCTACATACTGCTCACTAATCTATCCAAATTCAACTGCGTAACGATCATTGTTTTGTTGGCTTGTCATCCTGTGTACATTTTGTTTAAAAAATCATTTTGCTGTTTTGTATTTCTTGTGTTACAAGTATTTTCTTTGGGGGCACAGGGTTCTGTTAAAATTAAAAAGATGCCTTGGCCAGGGTGTTTAATAAAATGGACATAAACTACCATGATGCTAAATATACAGAATGTCTAGGATTTTTTAGCGTAAGGGTAATAAAATCACCACAGATCCATTGATTTTGGTTTGATTTTCAGAATGTTTACTGTGGAATGACTATAATGTTTGGTGAAAAGAATGACACATTGGCTGATGTCATAATTCAGGGCATAGTTGATTACTAATGAAGTAAAGATGAAAATAATGAAAAAATGCAAAAAAATCGGGGGCGCTTTTGAATAAAAATGATTCTAAATCATTTGGAAAGGTTTTGTAAGTGTATTTCTCAACTTGATGTTGTCAACACATGTGTTCCGTGTATCTGGGATGCATTTTTTGACAGCCTACACAACCCACTGAGGATTAAAAAAAAAAAACATTTCACATTTTTCGGTCAAAAAATAAAAGCTGCACATACAGGGAGGTGTGACGATTTTCAGAAAACTCGTACACAGTTATTTTTAGTCGAATTTCAATTTTTGTTTTTTTTAAAGACTACATATATAATGCCATGTAATACACTGTAACAAAGGCATTTTAAAAATGTAATTCATGTTTGAAAAATGACATCATCTAAATGGCGGCCGTTCTTGTCCAAGCATTCTTGCAGACGCGCAGAAAAGTTCCAGCATTTCTCAGCACAGCAGCATCCCTCAGCAGTTCCAGCATTCTTTCTGCGAACGTAAACCGCCGTACGAAATCATTCTGCTGCAGTTCTTGAACCACCATGATTTTGTACGCGTGATAATGAAGGTCCAAGTGCAAAATTCGACGAACTGATCTGTCTGACATCCGTAGAGCGCGAGCGTGCCGTACCGCTGACCGACGAGGGCTGGCCTCCACAGCTTGTCGAACCCTTTCGATGTTTTCCGGGGTCCTAACGGTTCGATCACCTCCCCGAGCTGCTCCCGGCCTCACAGATCCAGTTGTCCTGAAGTTTTTTACCCACTTCAATATTGTGTTTCGAGATGGAACGGCGCCACGTCGACCAACATTGAAGTGAGTACGAAATCTGCGCTGTGTAAGCACCACCGAACTACCCGTTTGAATAAACGTCTCAACAACAAAGACGCGATGTTCGATCGTCCACAGCTCCATGGCTACTGAAATGGCGCCTAACAACGAGTAACCAACAGCCATCACGCATGCGCTAGACCCCCCACTTGCATTGTTATACCCAATTCAAACATGAATTACATTTTTTAAATGTCTTTGTTACAGTGTATTAAATGGCATTATATATCTAGTCTTTAAAAAAAATAAAAATTGAAATTCGACTAAAAATAACTGTGTACGAGTTTTCTGAAAATCGTCACACCTCCCAGCCGGACCCTGTACAAAAATGGCCACAAATTTTTTCGCAAGGTTTCCGGCAGAGCAGACCTCTCATTCAGTGGACTTTAATGTCCAAGATAATAGAAAAACACAAACAAAAAGTATAGCATGCCATGTCAGGTCCAACCCATTTTATTGAGCTTTTGAGCCTGTGGATCCCGGACTACCATGGACCGGGCCTTTCCTTCTTTTCTCTCACTCTCTTTCTTTCTCTTTCTTTCTTTCTTTCTTTCTTTCTTTCTTTCTTTCTTTCTTTCTTTCTCTCTCTCTCTCTCTCTCTCTCTCTCTCTCTCTCTCTCTCTTCTCTCTCTGTCTCTCTCTTGCTCTCCAATTCTGTCGTGGCCCTGACTTTGTGAAGGTGGGGGTACACCATCCTGAATGTAGGGCATCTTTGGGTCACTCCGATGAGATTGATTAGCTGTCTCCGTGCTGCGGGCTTGTTCGAGTAAACTATCCAGTGCAATACAACAACAACAACAACAACAACAACAAATGCTTCCAGAGCAGTGACCCCAATTGGTCCTGCATCAAAATGCCAGTTTGTTGTGTGTAGCAAGCCAAAATCAACCTCTCAATGGTGAGCTACCAACTGAGCTATCCTGCCACACCAGATACACCAAAATCCACTATTACAAGAGGAAACAGAACACGACCCAATTAATCAGGGGCAGTTTGAAAGGTTGGTGACTCAGAGCTCAAAAGTGTGTTTTTTTTTAGAAGACAACCATGACAGGTGTTAGCGAGCAATGCTTTTGTCGCCACACTGTGCAGGTTTTCTGGGACATGTGTTAGCTAGCAATGCTTTTGTCGCCAAACTGTGCAGGTTTTCTGGGACAGGTGTTAGCTAGCAATGCTTTTGTCGCCACACTATGCAGGTTTTCTGGGACAGGTGTTAGCTAACAATGCTTTTGTCGCTACATTATGCAGGTTTTCTGGGACAGGTGTTAGCTAGCAATGCTTTTGTCGCCAAACTGTGCAGGTTTTCTGGGATATGTCTTAGCTAGCAATGCTTTTGTCGCCACATTATGCAGGTTTTCTGGGACAGGTGTTAGCTAGCAATGCTTTTGTCGCCACACCATGCAGGTTTTCTGGGACAGGTGTTAGCTAGCAATGCTTTTGTCGCCACACTATGCAGGTTTTCTGGGACAGGTGTTAGCTAGCAATGCTTTTGTCGCCACACTATGCAGTTTTTCTGGGACATGTGTTAGCTAGCAATGCTTTTGTCGCCACATTATGCAGGTTTTCTGGGACAGGTGTTAGCTAGCAATGCTTTTGTCGCCACACTATGCAGATTTTCTGGGACAGGCGTTAGCTAGCAATGCTTTTGTCGCCACACTATGCAGGTTTTCTGGGACAGGTGTTAGCTAGCAATGCTTTTGTCGCCACACTATGCAGGTTTTCTGGGACAGGTGTTAGCTAGCAATGCTTTTGTCGCCACACTATGCAGGTTTTCTGGGACAGGTGTTAGCTAGCAATGCTTTTGTCGCCACACTATGCAGTTTTTCTGGGACATGTGTTAGCTAGCAATGCTTTTGTCGCCACATTATGCAGGTTTTCTGGGACAGGTGTTAGCTAGCAATGCTTTTGTCACCACATTATGCAGGTTTTCTGGGACAGGTGTTAGCTAGCAATGCTTTTGTCGCCACAGTATGCAGGTTTTCTGGGACAGGTGTTAGCTAGCAATGCTTTTGTCGCTACACTATGCAGGTTTTCTGCGACAGGTGTTAGCTAGCAATGCTTTTGTCACCACACTATACAGGTTTTCTGGGACAGGTTTTAGCTAGCAATGCTTTTGTCGCCACACTATGCAGGTTTTCTGGGACAGGTGTAAGCTAGTAATGCTTTTGTCGCCACACTATGCAGGTTTTCTGGGACAGGTGTTAGCTAGCAATGCTTTGTCGCCACACTATGCAGGTTTTCTGGGACAGGTGTTAGCTCGCAATGCTTTTGTCGCCACACTATGCAGGTTTTCTGGGACAGATGTTAGCTAGCAATGCTTTTGTCGCCACATTATGCAGGTTTTCTGGGACAGGTGTTAGCTAGCAATGCTTTTGTCACCACACTATGCAGGTTTTCTGGGACAGGTGTTAGCTAGCAATGCTTTTGTCGCCACATTATGCAGGTTTTCTGGGACAGGTGTTAGCTCGCAATGCTTTTGTCGCCACACTATGCAGATTTTCTGGGACAGGTGTTAGCTAGCAATGCTTTTGTCACCACATTATGCAGGTTTTCTGGGACAGGTGTTAGCTAGCAATGCTTTTGTCACCACACTATGCAGGTTTTCTGGGACAGGTGTTAGCTAGCAATGCTTTTGTCGCCACACTATGCAGGTTTTCTGGGACAGGTGTTAGCTAGCAATGCTTTTGTCACCACACTATGCAGGTTTTCTGGGACAGGTGTTAGCTAGCAATGCTTTTGTCGCCACATTATGCAGGTTTTCTGGGACAGGTGTTAGCTAGCAATGCTTTTGTCGCCACACTATGCAGGTTTTCTGGGACAGGTGTTAGCTAGTAATGCTTTTGTCGCCACACTATGCAGGTTTTCTGGGACAGTGTGAGCTAGCAATGCTTTTGTCGCCACACTATGTAGGTTTTCTGAGACAGGTGTTAGCTCGCAATGCTTTTGTCACCACATTATGCAGGTTTTCTGGGACAGGTGTTAGCTAGCAACGCTTTTGTCGCCACACTAAGCAGGTTTTCTGGGACAGGTGTTAGCTAGCAATGCTTTTGTCGCTACACTATGCAGGTTTTCTGTGACAGGTGTTATCTAGCAATGCTTTTGTCACCACACTATGCAGGTTTTCTGGGACAGGTGTTAGCTAGCAATGCTTTTGTCGCCACACTATGCAGGTTTTCTGGGACAGGTGTGAGCCAGCAATGCTTTTGTCGCCACACTATGTAGGTTTTCTGAGACAGGTGTTAGCTAGCAATGCTTTTGTCACCACATTATGCAGGTTTTCTGGGACAGGTGTTAGCTAGCAATGCTTTTGTCGCCACACTATGCAGGTTTTCTGGGACAGGTGTTAGCTAGCAATGCTTTTGTCGCTACACTATGCAGGTTTTCTGTGACAGGTGTTATCTAGCAATGCTTTTGTCACCACACTATGCAGGTTTTCTGGGACAGGTGTTAGCTAGCAATGCTTTTGTCGCAACACTATGCAGGTTTTCTGGGACAGGTGTGAGCTAGCAATGCTTTGTCGCCACACTATGCAGGTTTTCTGGGACAGGTGTTAGCTAGCAATGCTTTGTCGCCACACTATGCAGGTTTTCTGGGACAGGTGTTAGCTAGCAATGCTTTGTCGCCACACTATGCAGGTTTTCTGGGACAGGTGTTAGCTCGCAATGCTTTTGTCGCCACACTATGCAGGTTTTCTGGGACAGATGTTAGCTAGCAATGCTTTTGTCGCCACACTATGCAGGTTTTCTGGGACAGGTGTTAGCTAGCAATGCTTTGTCGCCACACTATGCAGGTTTTCTGGGACAGGTGTTAGCTAGCATTGCTTTTGTCGCCACATTATGCAGGTTTTCTGGGACAGGTGTTAGCTCGCAATGCTTTTGTCGCCACATTATGCAGGTTTTCTGGGACAGGTGTTAGCTAGCAATGCTTTTGTCGCCACATTACGCAGGTTTTCTGGGACAGGTGTTAGCTAGCAATGCCTTTGTCACCACACTATGCAGGTTTTCTGGGACAGGTGTTAGCTAGCAATGCTTTTGTCGCCACACTATGCAGGTTTTCTGGGACATGTGTTAGCTAGCAATGCTTTTGTCGCCACACCATGCAGGTTTTCTGGGACATGTGTTAGCTAGCAATGCTTTTGTCGCCACACTATGCAGGTTTTCTGGGACATGTGTTAGCTAGCAATGCTTTTGTCACCACACTATGCATGTTTTCTGGGACAGGTGTTAGCTAGCAATGCTTTTGTCGCCACACTATGCAGGTTTTCTGGGACATGTGTTAGCTAGCAATGCTTTTGTCGCCACACCATGTAGGTTTTCTGAGACAGGTGTTAGCTAGCAATGCTTTTGTCGCCACACTATGCAGGTTTTCTGGGACAGGTGTTAGCTAGCAATGCTTTTTTCACCACACTATGCAGGTTTTCTGGGACATGTGTTAGCTAGCAATGCTTTTGTCGCCACATTATGCAGGTTTTCTGGGACAGGTGTTAGCGAGCAATGCTTTTGTCGCCACACTATGCAGTTTTTCTGGGACAGGTGTTAGCTAGCAATGCTTTTTTCACCACACTATGCAGGTTTTCTGGGACATGTGTTAGCTAGCAATGCTTTTGTCGCCACACTCTGTAGGTTTTCTGAGACAGGTGTTAGCTAGCAATGCTTTTGTCGCCACACTATGCAGGTTTTCTGGGACAGGTGTTAGCTAGCAATGCTTTTTTCACCACACTATGCAGGTTTTCTGGGACAGGTGTTAGCTAGCAATGCTTTTTTCACCACACTATGCAGGTTTTCTGGGACATGTGTTAGCTAGCAATGCTTTTGTCGCCACACTCTGTAGGTTTTCTGAGACAGGTGTTAGCTAGCAATGCTTTTGTCGCCACACTATGCAGGTTTTCTGGGACAGGTGTTAGCTAGCAATGCTTTTTTCACCACACTATGCAGGTTTTCTGGGACATGTGTTAGCTAGCAATGCTTTTGTCGCCACACTCTGTAGGTTTTCTGAGACAGGTGTTAGCTAGCAATGCTTTTGTCGCCACACTCTGTAGGTTTTCTGAGACAGGTGTTAGCTAGCAATGCTTTTGTCGCCACACTATGCAGGTTTTCTGGGACAGGTGTTAGCTAGCAATGCTTTTTTCACCACACTATGCAGGTTTTCTGGGACATGTGTTAGCTAGCAATGCTTTTGTCGCCACACTATGCAGGTTTTCTGGGTTCATTCTGCTCTGCCCTTTTTGCTTCATATGCGGTGCAAGGAATCCCCTTGGCTCGGTGGGGGCGAGACATGCTGGCAGACGTGCATGCATTCCGCCAGGGGCGCTGCGCGCACTACTTACGTCACGCTGTGCATGGCTCTCTGTGACCGCCGTTGCGGTGCAATGCTTTGCGGGCAAATCGTTTTTATGCCATGGTATGTCATATTTTGGACTTAACCACTCTTCATGACTGATCATGTGACATCTACACACTCATGGCTACCACCGAGACGGATCCTGGTTTCACGTGAGTAATATTTGCCATATTTGCTCGATTTTTGAAACCGATGCATGCAAATATCGTGTCAATACCACACCGAAAATATTTTTTAGAAAGAATAAGCACATCTCCCCTTTGAAAGTGCCCCTGAAGTGTGTCCAGGTGGAATTTCTAAGTCGTAGGTCTTAGCAACTCTCAGCAATCTTTTACCGCATGGATTTATCTCGAGTATTTACTAAACTGTGCTAAGTTGAAGTTGCGTACATATTTCAGCAGTTTTCAATGT
>NC_136268.1:47757115-47767115 GCF_964187855.1 Myxine glutinosa
ACACACCTTTTTCAACCGAGTATTTCTAAAAAAAATTGTACAATTAGAATGTACGTCTATAATATATATATATATATATATATATATATATATATATATATATATATATATATACGTATATATATATATATATATATATATATATATATATATATGTTTTTTATATTTTCATATCGATTTTATTTTAAAATATTTTACATATTTTAATTTAAAAAATTTATTCTTTTTTTATTTGAAATTCTTTATATAAATATTAGAATTTTTTGTTAATGCAATGAATTTTTTTTACATTATATAACAGAAATTTATTTCGCCAAGTATGTTCATCAATTTAATTAGTTTGTTACTTGGTGAAATAACAGAATAAAGAAATGGTCATTGAATTCAACGACTAATTATTTTTAAGGTCAAATTTATTTTCGGGACCCCGCAAGTATCGTATGCAGCACGACATCTTTCTTTTTTTGTTTGTTGTCTTTGTCTGTACATAATGTGCCACAAACGCCACCGAGTGCTAACCAGTAGTACACCCCTTTTTAAACCTCGTATCTCAAAAGAAATTGTACAATTAGAATGTGAGTACGTCTACAAAGTACGTACTATAAAACCACAACAAGTCTGGGTGAGGATATGCAAGCTTTGATTGCTCGTTCCAGTTTCTTATGTATTACTATTGTATCTAATTTCATGTAATTTTTTCCAGGCAAAAAGCTAAAATATCAGAAGAAATTATTGAGAAATTATTTTACACCAGCAATGCCTTAGTGCATGTAACACTTTTGTACATGTCTGTGTCCTACATACAACTAGAGCAGCACTTGGTAGTGCACATAATCTCCGCCAGGCTGAACAGTTTATGTTTTGTATCCCACTGATGAGTCAGGTCTGGATTCGGACCTGAACCAGAATCGAATCTGCTTGTTCTTTTCACCGAACCAACTCATGCACCTAGTTTTGTCATAACTCGTCCATAACTTTTGGAAATATCGTTTTTGGCAATTCTCTCAATTATGAAGAATCACTTTAAAAAAAAAAAAAACTCTCATATCCGGATTCGAATCTTCACCAAAATTGAATCCATTCGGCCTTGACACGCACCCAACCTATCCACCAAATTTTGTCCGAATCCTTCCATAACTTTTTCAGACATAGTGGTCGCAGACAAACAACAAGGGTCAAAACATAATCTCCGTCCACCAGGCAATAATTGCAGTTTTAGTAGAACACGTGACGATTAATTGTCATGTGACACCTGAACGGTTCGTCCAATTTGGATATAGGCCTACGGTATTTGGTATGACAAGGTGTGCAAGACTCCAGGGGAAAAAGTCACGAAAGGGGAATTGGAAATCCGCAGCGGTTGGAAAAAAAACTGCGAAAAATGTCGAGTTCGGTTTAAGAGATGTGAGAATATCATTTCCTGTATATCTCCATGAATATCGGAGATAAATAGAACTTTCGATCCACGACCATCCCATCGTTGCCCTCATTCTCCCCTATCCTCTACATACTCGTCATACGGAAACGGATCGTCTCGGATCGATGGCGTCCATCTGCGGAGGATTTTGTTTGCTTAATTTGAGAATGCTTACAAACTCGATTTAAAAGCAGCCAATGGATGGAGACCTAGCGACCACCAAACCACAAGCACACGTGACAACTTTACCAAAGAAACCCCAAGAAGCAGCGGTTTCATCATCTCAAAATCGAAGATCAAACACCACCTGTGGGAATCCTGTGGGAATCAAAATGGATTTCGTCTGGGCAAGTCGGTATGTGTGGATTTTTATGGGATCCTAGAGGAAGGCATGCCATGGCAGGTTGCCCTCTACTTGTCCATGGCTCACTGGTTTCGACCTTCACATTTGCTCAGCCTGTGGGTTATTCCAAGAGCAACTTCTTGATTGGTATACTCTTCGCCATTTAGCGATCTAGCCTTTAATCTTTCATCAGTGTGCGGACACTTTGTATTTGTGTCTCCTTGCAAAGACTTCATTTTGAGCTGTCAGCGTAGACACTCCTGTAAGCATGTAAGGCAGCCCAAGCTATTCTTGGTTCCCTTTCCATACTTAACTGCTGTGTTGGAACCTGCACTGTGCCACCCTATTTAGTTGCTGGTGACTCACGATGCACAAAGCAAAAACAAGAACTAGTACCTGTTGCTAATCAGTTTGATGAAGGTATTTCATACTTCCACTGCAGGCAACGCACATGCTTTTCACCTTCCACAGTTATGGAACCAAAGCCCCACATGGGCACCTGCAGTCTTTACATTGCCTGCTTGATGGCCAGGTGTTGATCGCCATATGAGCTCAGATGGCATGTGGGCTCTTTCGCATCCATAATTGGAAGCAGGACAGCTGGTTACAAACACCCCTGGCGGAGGGCAAAATATAATGTCACTTTTGCACACACAATTAAGTATACAGTCCTTTTGTAAACAACAAAGCTTCAACATTGCTAGTATTGTGACTTAGATCCCTGTTCATGCGCTCTTTTGTTGCCCTCCAAGGCATATAAGCAATGGAGCTCAGAAGGCCGGGGAGGTCGACGCGGCCATGATGCTCCAATGATCGCTTACGACGCACTCCTGGGAGCTGGTGGGGACTGGAAGGAGCTGTGTTACCGTGCCATGTTTCACGCAGGTACTGTGGGTGCGATGCGCAGAGGTTGCTCATAAATCTTCCCAACAATTTGGCTTGCTCTGCGCTGGGAAGGTGCATCATATATATATATACATATATATATATATATATATATATATATATATATATATATATATATATATATATATATATATATATATATATATATATTGTAACGGTTTTGAGAAGTGTAACGAATTTGAGAAGTGTAACGGTTTTTGAGAAGTGTAACAATTTGGAGGAAGTGTAACGAATTTGAGAAGTGTAACGGTTTTTGAGAAGTGTAACAATTTTGGAGGAAGTGTAACGAATTTGAGAAGTGTAACGGTTTTTGAGAAGTGTAACAATTTTGGAGGAAGTGTAACGAATGTGAAAAGTATGGTTTTGTTATGTGTAACACCCTCGTAATGTAAATAATGGTCGCAGCCGTCCTCCTAGTTAATTCCATGAAACTTACACACAGGCCACGATATATCTTTTTAAATAGTGTATTTCCTTATTCTATGTAGGCTAAATATGTGTTTCCCACTAGACTCTGCATTGTACCAAACGAAATAAGCGTAGGCCCTTTCAATTCCCCCAATCATCTCCGCTCTCCCAAAGTTCCTTTCAAAAGCGGTGCGAGTGGTGTTCAATCCCGCAAGCCGCCATTGCCCATGTGCTCATCTCGGAGAAGAAGGGGGGTAGGAGCCGCCAACTCACAGGTGTGGCACGTCGTCATGATCAAGGGGGGAAATCGGACAGCCCTAACAGCCAATCAGCACCGCGGTGAGCGACCCGGTAGGCGTGCCCTCGCAGCCGGCGGCTTGATTCCGCCCCGAGTGATAAAAGCGACTGGGAGGGACTGCTTCAGCAGATGAGCGAAGAGGCGACATACGAGAGGAGCGGTGAGCGGTGAGATGCGAGACGCTCCAAGCCAAAGAGGAGAGGTACTCGGAGAGGAAACCAGCTTTGGAGAGACGCGCTGAAAGGAGGGAGACGGCTCCACCAGAAGGAGAGGAGCAGGTGTGCCCGAGCCAGCGCGTGACGTCTACAGCATCGGCAGCGGATACGCGACGGAGGGTTTTCCCGCCAAAAACGCGAGGAATTGAGAGCTGCTGCCTCCGACCCTGCCTCCCTCTCCAGCAATCCACCTCAAGCCCTACCTGCCTGCAATATCCCCCGTGTAAGTGTGAACGTCGTCTGTCCTACTCGTTGTCCTGGGGTTAAGTAAATTGAATAGGATAAGCTAACGATGCACTGTGTGACTGCTTCTTCCATCCATTGCTGTAAATAATTTTGGTCGCTCTTTCTTTTTGCTTGTGTGTGTATAATAAATCTGTTCTTCCTCCGTACTCTGTCTTCTTCTCTTTTCATTCTCTTTCGGTCGCTTTAGAGGTTTCCCGATTGAATATCTGTGGTGCGATCTGGTCAACGTCGGGTGGAATCGGGCCAATTGGGGATCCTGTAACGGTCGCGGTTGGACCATCCGCTCGGCCCATCATAACATCTAAACCGCGATCTGTAACAATATATATATTGTAACGATTTTGAGAAGTGTGTAACGAATTTGAGAAGTGTAACGGTTTTTGAGAAGTGTAACAATTTTGGAGGAAGTGTAATGAATGTGAAAACGTTACAATGGAAACGTTACAATGTGAACGTTACAAACGTACGGTACCACCCTGTAATGTAAATAATGGTCGCAGTCAGCGTCCTAGTTAATTGCATGAAATATACACGCAGGTCACGATATATCTTTTAAATAGTGTATTTCCTTATTCCATGTAGGCTAAGTATGTGTTTTCCCACTAGATTGACTTTGCATTGTATCAAACAAAATAAGCGTAGGCCCTTCCAATTTCCCCAAAACCTCCCTTCCAATTGCCTTCCGCATTTTGGCTGGTTTTCTTCAAACCACCATTGGCCACGAGGTAAGGTTGGGGAAGAAAGGCGTGTCTCCACCTCGTCATAAGAAGCAAGGAGTGAACCAGCCCTAACAGCCAATCAACACCGCGGTGAGTGACCCGGTAGGCGTGCCCTCGGAGTCGGCGGCTTGATTTCGCTCGAGGTGATAAAAGCGACTGCAAGGGACTGCTTTACCAGATGAGAGATGACTGGAGATGACTGGAGATGAGCTGGAGATGACCCTGGGAGAGGAGCAACGAGGCTGCACCAAAGAGAGGCGGTGAGATGCGAAACGCTCCAAGCCAAAGAGGAGAGGTACTCGGCAAGGAGACCAGCTTTGGAGAGACGCGCTGAAAGGAGGGAGACGGCCCCGCCCCAAGAAGGGGAGCAGGTGTGCCGAACCAGCGCGGGACGTCTACCGCGGTGGATGCACGACGGAGGGTTTCCCGCCAAAACCGCGAGGGATTGCGAACTGCGCGCTCCCGACCAAGCGATCTATCTCAAGCCTTACCTGCCTGCAATTATCCCCTGTGTAAGTGTGAACGTCCTGTCCTGTTCGTTTGTCCTGGGGCTAAGTAAAAATGAATAGTGTAAGTTAACCATTCGCTGTGTTACTGCTTCTTCCATCCATTGCTGTGTGTGTATAATAAATCTGTTCTTCCTCCGTATTCTTCTTCTTCTTTTTCCTTCTCTTTCGGTCGCTTTAGAGATTTCCCGATTGAATATCTGTGGGGCGATCTGGTCAACGTCGGGTGGAATCGGGTTTTAATCGGGGAGTAACTGTTCGGACGCGGTTAAATACACCACCGCTCGGTCAATATAACATCTAAAAGCCGCGTCTGTAACAATTGGTGTCGAGGAGTGGAATTCGGACCTGGGACTAAATTTGTTAGGCCCAAATTTTGGAACACCAATTGTACTATTAGAGTAACAATTGGTGTCGAGGAGTGGAATTCGGACCTGGGACTAAATTTGTTAGGCCCAAATTTTGGAACACCAATTGTACTATTAGAGTAACAATTGGTGTCGAGGAGGGAGATCGGACCCGAAATCGGACCCGAAGCGCGCTTAACGCGCTCAAAATTACAAGCTGCCGAAATTTATTTTGTTTTATAAAGCAAAACCCGAATTTTGAGATCGCGCCATGGACAATCAAGGCGATCGGATGTCGGTGGGAGAGATAGACAGGGTGGAATCGACCCAGGACCTCGGGGAAATGTATGTGGAGGAAAGGGTGGAGGAGAGTAAAGAAGGTGTGGTTGAGGGGGTATCAGGCGCACGAAATGGCGTCCTCGCGCACGTGGGTGTAGCGGCACCAAATTTAGCCGCGGCCGTGGTCGTGGTAGCCGAACCCGAGATGCCAATGAATTGGAACCTGTTTATGAAACAGATGATGGCCTTTATGGTAAAAACAGACGATAATTTCAAAGGGATGGGAAACCAAATGGGGGTAATGGGAAACCAAATGGGGGTAATGGGAAACCAAATGGGGGTAATGAGGGACGAAGCGAGGGGTACCGGTGAGGAGTTAGACAAGAAATTTGGGAAGTTCGACAATAATTTTGAGGGGTTAGACAAGACAACGGGATAAAAGAGGTAAAGAATGGGTTAACGGGGGTGGAAAACAGAATGGCTGCCCAGGAGAATCAGTTAGAGGGGGTGAAAAATGGGTTAATGGGGTTAGAAAATAGGATGGAGGACAAATTGCGGGAAATAGGGGAACAATCCGCTCGGGAAATCGAACAGATGGGGAACCAGATGGAGGAAATACGACGAGGGGTGAGTGAGGAGGTCTCGGGGCTACGCGAGGAGGTAAAGCGAGGCGAAAAGCGTATAGAGAAAGAGGTGAGAAATAATACGGCAAAGTTACAGGGGGGAATGGAAGATCTGACGAAAGGAGTAGAACAGCTGACAGTGGGACAAAAGGAACTAGCGGACCAAGTGGAAAAGAACACTGCAATCATCGGGGGTTTAAAAGCAACACAAAAGGACATTAAAAATGAATTAATAGCGACACAGAAGGAATGTCAAATGGTACATGAGGGATTGACGAAGAGGTTGGAAGAGGTGACAGAAGTAATGGAGACGAAGGACCGGGAGGTAAGGACGCACATAGAAACGGTTAAAGTAGCGATGGAGGAAGAAATAGAGGGGGCGCACCGGGAGCTGAAGGAGGTAAAGGAAAAATTAGAGGAGGTGGAAGAGGGGGTGAGTGAAATTAAGAAGAGACGGAGGGAAACTAAAAGGGAGATAAAGGAGGAAGTCATGGAATATGTACAAGGTCTGTGTTCAAATCATGATGAAGTGCTCACTAACCAAATAAAGAGTTTGCAGGTGGCAAAGGAGGGGCGGAGACGAAGTACGGAGGTGAGTGGCAATGTATATGATGTGAGGAAAGCTTCAGTCGGCTTGGGGATTGGTTTGGATCCGGGTGTTCGTGAAAGGCCGTTGGTGAAGTGTGTGACAGGTCAGGTGTGCGAAAAAAGAGGTGTGCGAGAATGTCCGACCATGGGGTGTGTGAGGAAAAAGTGCACGCCGAGGGGTGAGTGTGCCGTCAGGAGTGAGCCGGTCGGAGCGCGTGTGCGAGGGGGTACATGGAAGCGCGGTGTGGTGAGTGTTACGGAGGAAGTAACGAGAGAGTGTACACCTGTGGTGAGTGTTACAGAGGATGTAACAAGAAAGCGTACGTCTGTGGTGAGTGTTACAGAGGGTGTAACGGGAGAGTGTGCGCGAGAAAGGTGTGTAACGGACAGGTGCATGAGGAAAGAGTGCGTTGTCAAGAGTGGAGGTGAGAGTAGTGAGAGTGAAACGGAGCGTGAGTTGGTTGTGACAGGTGAGCGAGGATGTACACCTGGGATGGAAGGATGCACACCTGGAATGGTAGAGCGTGAGTGGGAATGCACGCTGGAGTTGGTGGTGAGGCACGTGGTTGGGTGTGCGAATGAGGGCACACCTGTGATTGTCACAGAGGAGGTGACCGAGGAGGGGGCGCGAAGCGGTGTATTGGTGAGGTGTGCGAGCAACGAATGTGTGCCAAAGTGTTCGGTGGTCAGGTGTGTGACCAAGGCTGTGAGTGGAATGGGTGTACCTGGGTGTGTAAGGAAAGGTACGAGGAGCATGGGCACAGCTGGATGTGTGAGCAAGGAACGGGCTGCGGGGTGTAAGCGTCCAGGTGAAGCATCGACGTTAGACGGGGTAGAGTTTAGAACGACTTATAGCCGAATCGGGCCCTCGGTGCGTGCTGGGCCTCGCTTTGAACGGCCGCGGCCGGGCTCCACTAGGCGGAGCGGGCGGCTGGATAGGAAGGGTCGCTATGGCGACCACGTTTTGTTGAGACGTGCCGGCAGGTCGAGATCGGGACATTGGATGGCTCCACGCCGAGGTGATGCGTGGGATCTCGGCCCGGGTAAGCCCCCGCCCCTGCCCCGAATGCGGGACGCATCCAGCCGCCAGCACAAAAGAATCCGCGTTCAGTGCTCGGCTGTACGAAGCCGGGCTGTAGATGTGAATTGGCGCACCGAGAGGATGTAATAAGTAGACGGGTGATGGTGATAGTGATAGTGATTTAAAACGAAATTTAGAAAAGTGAATAGAATTGGCAGTAAATGAAAAATTTTTGAATTGTTGGATTTGGACGAGCGAAATTGGTAGTGAGAGACCCCCGATGTGGTGGGATGGCAAATCCACCATCCCTCACAGGTGGGGGCAAAGGAGCTATAGTTTATGGGGTGTATGGCAGTGAAAACTAGCCCGGGTGGGTTAGGTTATATTGATAGGGCCCTAGCGAAGATGACATTAGGTGACGTTAAGGTTAGTTAGTGACTGATACCTGTAGTGGGGACGCAGGTAGATTAGTATGGATGATAATGACGTGGGAGCGCAATAGTTTAAAGGGACGACTGGGAAGCGCAAGTTTCAGAGGGGAGTAGTTAGCTGAGATGATGCCGTGTGTGTGAGGATTGAACAGGTGTGATTGAACAGGTGTGATTGAACAGGTGTGATTGCACAGGTGTGCAACTGAACAGGTGTGTGGAGCAGTGTATGAGGGAGTAGTGGTGATTGTGTGTTGTGTTGACCAACTGGTCCAGGAAGAGGAGGAGGGTGCAGGTGGCACCAGGTAGGATTGCACAGGTGTGCAACGACAGGTGAATGAAAGACAGGTGTATGGAATAAATGGTCTGGAGGATTGAAATGGATGGTCGTGGAGTGAGAATGGTGGAAATTGTGGAGTGGAGTGGATGGTGCGAAGGTGTGAATGGGGGAAGAGTGGACCCCCATCGCGGATACCCGGGGCGGGTAGTGTAAGTGTTAGGTAGAGGGTACAGGTAAATTGTGGTTGGATATTGGCATCTGTGGTGCGGGTGACAGAATGGTATGTGGATGGGTGCGTTGGTGTTGTGGAAATGGCTGGGCGTGTAGCCTGTTAGTGTGTGTAGTTGGTTTGGGCACTCCACCACTGTGAGGATGTCGGCCAGGTGAGGCCGCAGGTGGGCTCTGGGAGCCGGTAGTAGTTGTGTGGATGGGGCCCGAGGATCCGGAGGACGGACCCGGGTAGCCCAGTGCCAGAGGGCACCAAGGGGTGACAGAGCCAGGAGAGGGGCTGTCCCCAGTTAGTTAGGTTAGGGTGAGGAGCTAGGTAAGCTCGGGTGGCAACTACAGTGGTGGAGGTGTGCAGGTGGGTAGACCTGTTGGGAGAGGTACACGTCGCAGCCCAGAAATTGTGCTAGAGCACCGGGAGATGAATCGGGGGAGTGAGACCCCAAATTAAGGAGCACCACAGTTTGGCCAATGGGAATTGGTTATTAGAACCCGTAGTGTAAGTTGGCCAATGGATTGGCAGGGAAAGACCCCGGGTAGTGTAAAGTGTGTTAAAGTCATTTAGAGGATAGGTAGGATGAAGGATCTCCTCGCACCATCTGCATCCACTCACCTGAGGTGACAGGTACTCCACACCATGCCATGTTTTGATTATTTTTTATGATGCAAATGTTTGGATTGTGAGACGCATCATGACGTGGGTGTGACATTGTGCGTAATTCCATCTCTCCCTCCTTATGAGGATTGATGATGAATTGGTGATGGCAAATTTTGAAGTAAAGGGATTGTGGAGACGAATTTGGTATAGGGGAAATATGGGGAAGACGTGACAGTAGTGACGAATGTGTAAATGTGTAGATTTTTGTACATATGGGGTGAGAACAAGGGTAGGGTAGGTGACAGGGGGGTGACGTACGGTAGGAACGAGCTTTCTCACTTCGGCCTCCGTACGCATTTCACCTTGCATTGCCTTATTGACGTGTACCCTTGTGACCTTACCCCTCGCTCAATTGTCTTTCTTTTGTCTCCCACATGACCTGTGCGCCATTGGGTGCCGATGGGAGCGTGCGTGAGGTGGCCATTGTGCGCCCGAGATTCCCAGAACCAGCATGCATTGCGTTGATGTACCACATTATGGACCGCTGTTCTGC
>NC_136268.1:47772115-47892115 GCF_964187855.1 Myxine glutinosa
TACCTATTCAGATCTATCTGGCTCTACATATTGCTACCCCACCCGACATAACAATATATATATATATATACATATATATATATATACACATATATAAAAAAATATATATATACATATATATATATACATATATATCTCACAACTAATCAGGTTTCTACAAAAAAAATAATTGAAGAAATAAAAGTTTCTTGCATGTTTACATTTCCTCCTTGACTGCAGGGTACAACAACAGCACTGGTGCCATAGCAGGCAGGCTTCCTGTATGGCATTCTTTATGGCTTGAAAAACGTTCCTCAGAATCACTTCAAGGATCTGGAAATGCGCAAGCAACTTGAGCACCTCGGAGGGAAGCTGTACGAGAAAGCCCAGAGCAAATGTTAAAGGGTGAATGAGTGGAGAAGGGGCAACGTGGAAGGATTTACATTCGGAAGAGAATGCTGGAATTGTGCCACCACTCTGGCCTCGTATAATGAAACATCGAAACACCAGTTTGTTTGTTTTTTAATTAATTGACTTGCATGCAAGACTTTTTGGCAAGGTGGAAGGGTTATAAGAACCTTGATTTGCCAAAAAAAAAAGTGTGATCTGTTGGACTGTTTTCCAAAGATAAAATGTGGTTAAACTTTTATTCTGGTTAAACTAAAAGATAAAGTTTTTTGGGACTGCCACTTTTAACGTGGAACCCAGTGCTATCTGCTGCATGATCGGGTTGTCGGCGACTAAACTGAAACACCTCACTACCTTTTGCTAGTGGGGAAGCCAGTGATTGTGTCACTTGCCAAGACTAAAAACAACACCTGACGAAGGGTGGATGAGCTCTCTTCAGGAGCCAACGGCCAACCAGTACGAAGATGATGTCTCCAAAATAACTCCCAATGGGGGTAGGAAGTTTATTTTCCTACCGGGATGAGTTACCCCCTCCTGCACAATGGTCCTGTGAAGAGGTTCCTTGTTTAGGGACGCAATGGAGGTTTTTCCAGTTTATCCTCTTCTTCTTTTGCTTTGTATCCCTTCACATTTAGCAGCTTTCAGCCTTGTTTAGGGCGAACTTCAATAAAAATACATAAAACTAGATGGGCCACCTAGGCCGAGCCACTTTATTACTGTGGGCAGTTATGACCGGGATCTAATCTGCTCCGCTTTGATACAACCCCGCTTTCATCAGACACGTGACCTATGAAGCTATGATGTCCTCTTTATAAAACTGAATTCAGAATTGGATTTTAAATATTCCAAATAAAATGAGGGGTCCTTGGGGTCGTTTGGGACTTCATAGCCTTTGGGGGTCCTTGGGGTATTTTGGGTCATCAGGGTCTTTTGGGTAATTGGGGTCTTTTGGGTCATCGGGGTCTTTTGGATCCTTGGGGTGTTTTGGATCCTCGGGGTCTTCGGGGTATTTTGGGTCTTTGGGGTGTTTTGGATCTTTGGGATCTTAGAGGTCTTGGTGGTTTTAAGGGTCTTCAAAGGTCTAAGGGGTCTCAGCAGTCTAAAGTGCCAAATGGTACATTCGAATTGTATGTAATTAATAGATGTACAATTGCACATAATGAATAAACAGGATGCCACTGAGTTGAAACGGTACGTTATTAATAGACATACAGGCTGTTCCAAAAATACCGAGACAACTCTGGTTGTTAATATACAGGATGTTTCAAAAAGAGTGATACAACTTTAAACGTTTATTTACAAAGGAACAGAAACCTCAGGATCATAACCCAAACATTTATTGAAAGCTTATGACGTGGTATTTTCTATCACTGATTGCTATTGCAGTAAATCACTGCTGGAGTTAGTGAGAGGCCAAGGTCTGAAATTGGCATTTACACAAAATCCTTGTAATTGACGTTCTCGATGTGTGCCCCTCCGCGGTTCAGACAGGCATTGATCTTGACTCCAATGTTCTGTCCAAACTTCCTGTAGGTCTCATGTGGCACTGCCTGGAGGTAGTCTGACACCTCTTACTTCAGATCATCCAGTGTGGTGGGGCGGTTGATATAGACAGAGACCTTGGCAGCCCCGCAGAACCAGTAGTCCAGAGGGTTGAAGTCTGGGATATGGGGTGCCCAGTCATGAGCGGTACCCAGGGCAACGAGGCAGTTTCTGAAAAGCTGCTACAGGAAAATGATGGTGTCACCAGCTGCATGCGGGGGTGCACCATCCTGCATAAACCAGGTCATGCTGAGCTGGTTTGGGGTAACCTTTTGGTCTAGATAATTAGGGAACTTCTGGAGTACAGCCCGGTAGCACTCATCGTTGATCGTCACCGTCCTGCTGTTGTCATTCTCAAACCAGTAAGGCCCTAACATTCCCCACCTGGCATTGAAGGTGCAGAAGCATGTGACCTTAGGCCCTTTCAGGTACCTCTCAGTGATCTCCTCAGGTGGTTCTGCCCCCCAGAAAATATTGTTGTGGTTGTTGATTTAGTCTCATACCACAGAGCCACCACTTTTGTCTTCTGCTTCACTGTCAATGGCATAGCTGAGCTATATAGCTAAAAATCCAAGGGAACAAATACGACGATAACACCACCAAACCCTGAAAAGGAAAATGTTATAGGTCAAAAAGCAAAGAAATGGCAGGAAGTCAAAGTTGTATCAATCTTTTTGAAACACCCTGTATTTAGTACCGCAAATGATACAACGATACCCTTTGTTTTATATATTATAGAAACTCATAAAGTTGGTTTTTAATTTTTAAGTATGGTGGATTAATGTAAAAGAAAATGACGACTCCACAGGAGAAAGTTCAGTGCGTCAAATGGTTCATCGAGACGAGATCTGACAAGCAAGTTAAGTGTAATTTCTGTACAAGGTATGGAAGGAATCCACCATCGCGGACTAACATCAAAGTGGTACAAGAGGTTTAAGGAGACTGAAAATTGTCAGAAACAGAAAAGTACTGGTCGACCAAGCACAAGTGCAGCAGACATTGAACGAATACGTGAATCATTTCAACAAAGTCCTAGAAAATCAAGCCAACGTGCATTCAGAGAACTGGGACTACCAACCACCACTGTACACAGGATTTTGCATAAAATACTGAAGATTTAGGCTTATAAGGTGCAGGCTTGAATGCACGTTGGCTTGATTCTGCAGGAACTCAAACCAAATGATGGACCCAAACGCATGGCGTTTGCCTTGGAAATGTTCAGTCGCATGGAGGATGATGAAGATTACCTGAAAAAGGTCATGTTCAGAGATAAAGCTTGCTTTCATGTATCGGGGAAGGTCAAACGGCAGAATGTGAGGATCTGGAGCTGTGAAAACCCCCACGTGATCATTGAAGAAATACGTGATAGTCCAAAGGTCAATGTATGGCGTGGCCTTCTCCATGACCCCTTGGTGGGTCCGTCTTTATTTGCCGAGGATCCGGTGATCTCAACAATTTAAATGAACATGTTTGAAGGATTCGCCTTCCCACAGATTGAAGACTTGCAACCGGATATCATTTTTCAACAGGGCGGCGCTCCCCTTCATTGGGGATTAGGCATTTGAGTCGTCCTGAATGAAAAATTTCCAGGTCGCGAGATTGGCCGAAACGGACCAATCTTCTCGCCCCCACCATCACCAGACATAACTCCCCTTTATTTTTTCTGTGGGGGTTGTCAAAGATGTCGCCTGCAACACCAAGATGGCAAACCTGCAAGATCTTCATTCTCGGATCACAGCTGCATGCGCACTGGTGGACACAAACATTCTCAGCTTAACATTGCAAGAACTCCTGTACTGCCTTGATTTGCTGCGCATGACAAACGGAGCTCACATTCAAGTGTATTGATGGTGTTCACAAAACTTTGAGTTTTTATATCATATAAACCAAAGCGTATCGTTGTATCATCTGTGGTTCTAAATATATTAACAACCAAAGTTGTCCAGGTCTTTTTGGAACACCCATATAGTCACATGGCTGGAGAACATAAAATAGTAAGATTTCTTCTTCTTCTTCTCACAACAATAAAACATTCTGGCAGCCAGACCGTGTGACTGATCACGTTGATATTTTACACAAGTATTCCCTTTGACGACTATTTCATAATTTTGAAGTTTCACGTCGATGGATGGAGCGGTTCAAGAGAAAGATTTTTTTTTTAAAGAAGATTTTCGTTCAATCCAATATAGCTGACAGACCATGTGATCTATGATTTATTCAAAAACACCCTGGTATCCCCCAACGATTGGGAAACATGAGTGTAAAGTTTCTACTCAACCTGTCCAGCCATTCTGGAGGAGTTTATTTTTAAAGGTTTAATCTCCAAATAATCATAGCTGCCAAACCATGTGACCTATGACGTCACAGCCAGGGGCCCTATTGTTCGTCATGGATCGGCAATCATGCCTGTAGTTTTTCCTTAACCTGTTCAGCCGTTTCAGAGAAGAGTTTTGAAGGATTTTATGTTCAATCCAATAAGGCTGCCAAACCATTTCCCACGTGACTTACGACATAATAAATATTAATTCTCCAAAACAATTGTTGCATAGATCAAGCTCGGGAAATTTCAAACTGATCGGATAAAGTGTTGTACTTGTCGAATTATGACGTCATATTGAAGGCACTGATGACGTCATGGTTAACAACACTTATTCCCCATGCGGATACTTTTACAATGAGCCCATGTTTCAATTTTTGGGTTGCGGAGATGAGATCCAAACTTTTTTCCGTTTTTTCAAAAATGGCACCTGTACCCCGTGAAGAAATTTAATCCTGATCGGATGAAGTTTTTTACTTGTCAAATTATGACGTCATAATGGAGGCACCTGTGACATCATCATTCACATATGTTATTCTGCATGGAGAGTACTTTACAATGAGATATGTCTCAATTTTTTCTGTGCAGCGGTTTTGGAGATAGAGGTGCAAAGTTATTCGGTTTTTCCAAGACGGCGCCCATACCACGTGACGTATGACGTCATAATTAGCTTTAAAAGATTCTAGACGCCAAAGTGCTCCTTTGGTGAAACTTTCCTGTCCATCGGTCAAACCATTGCAGAGAAAATGCTTTTTCAAGAAAATAAATCTCAAAAATCGCAGTGCAATCATTGACGGCCTGAGATGCACATGTGGAGTTTCTTCTTCTTCACATAATAACAACCTCTAGCTTCCAGACCATATATCCAATCATCTTGAAATTTTGCACACTTATTCAACTTCATGACTTCTACTTTACTATAAAGTTTCACGTCGATCAATGAAGTGGTTGAAGAGATATAATTTTGTTTATATTTCCGTTCAATTATCAACCGTTACCATTCCATAGAGCTGTCGCAAATTCCAAAAGGGCATTTAGCATGCCGACATGGGGAACATAATTGTGAAGTTTCCATTCGATATGATCAAAAATGAGGGAGGAGCTAGGTTTTAAAGGTTTATGCTTCAAAACATCATAGCTCCTAAACCATATGACTTATGACATCATGCTCGTTGAACTTTTTGTTCATCATGGTTATGCGATTTTGCCTGCAAAGGTTGGCCTCAATCTGTTCAGCTGTTGCAGAGAAAAAGGCGTTTTAGTGTTTTTCACGAAAAACAATATGGCGGCCGAACCATGTGACGTATGACGTCGAAATGTTTTGCATTCTGAATTTTTTTTCACTTAGGTCATGTAAAAGAAAAATCATATTCGTGGCATCAAGGGGTATATTTGTAGATTTTTAACTTCGTAACGTTAGCACTTTTAATATCCTAAATAAACATGTTTTTTGGTCCCATTGTAGAGTTCTTTAGAATGAGCCATGACTCAATTTTTGTCATTCAGCCGTTTCGGAGATATAGAGGGGCAAAGTTGAAGGTGTTTTTCAAGATGGCGCCCATACCACGTGACCTACACGTCATAATTAGCAGTAAAAAAAATTCTACCTGTCGAGCCAATCATGTTTTATCTGAATTGTTTTTTATCTTGATTTGTAAGCTATTGAAAAAAATCAAGGTGGGGGAATTGCCCCCCACTTCCTCCCCCCACTCCCCCAAACTCCGACGGTGCTTGTGGATGTGTGCTGGTATTTTATGTAGAGCAGAATAATAGAGGACAGGTTGTAGACAACAATAATAGGGGACATCCTTCCGGGTTTGGCAAAATCAGTACCAGATACTGGGGTAATACACCGTTTGAGTATCCTGCGTGGGGAGTGTTGGAGGGCGACCCATCCAAGATTGTACTCCTTATCCAAACAAACTGCCTCGGCAGCGCTATCCGCCTCAGGTGTGAAAGGAATGGTTATTAAGACTTGGAGAATCAGTTGGAAAGTTTCTGGGAGAATGCATGAAACCTGCAGCCAACAGGTGTAGGGGTGGGAGCAAGACCCAAGGGTGAGTCAAAAATAAATTTGAAGCCACCATTGTGCCTACAGAAAACAGGTCTACCCTGGAATAGCTTCCTGTCATGAGATGCCAATGACCACAGAAGGCCTTTAATTCAACAACAAGGGGTGAATGGGCAGCAGTCCACAAAGTTGGGAGCCATATCTATGACATTCAATGTAGGACTCATTCAATACCGCATTATATGGAATTTCATGAAGATGGTGAAGGAAAGCCTGGGCCCTGCAGAGACCTCAGAAGCCACAACCAGTTTGCTCATGAAGAGTTTTATAGCTGACCATGAGACCCAAGAGCTCCAGAGACCCCCCTTCCAAAGGCTGATCAGCAGGGCCAATGAGGGGGGGGGGGGGGCAGAGGGTTGCTGCCTCGTCGGCTCGTCCTCACTTCCTCATCGTTACATGATTGAAGAGTCATGACCTGTGAAAGTTGATAAGCCTATGTTTGAAGTCCCACATTATTGTGGGGTTGGCCGGGAGTGTGGGGAGGTGGAGGGGAAGGGAGGAGGGTTGGGTGGGAGGAAGGAGGGGAAGATGGAGGGGGGGGGGCAAGGAGGAAAACACAGAGAGGGGTTGGGGAAAGACAGAGGGGTGGGGAAGAAAGAGACAGAGAGGGGTGGAGGTTGCGGGAGAAAAAAAGAGAGAGAAAGGAGGGGGAGGTTAGCAAAGATAATTTGTTATGCTTAATGACCACACAGACAGACAGACCTGCACAATGCCATCACACACACACACACACACACACACACACACACACACACACACACACACACACACACACACACACACACACACACACACACACACACACACACACGTGCCGGATTAAGCCAAGCCAGGGCCGGGGGCAAATAATATTTTCGGTCCGATCTCAACCAGAGTGCCACCCCCAGAGCACAGGTTGTCTGAGGTTGAGTAAAGAATCTCTCATCTCTATGGTTTATTTAGATTTAGAGTTCAAGGAGTTATATTAATAAAATACGTTTTTTTTATTTTCCTCATTTTCCTTGATTACCGGCAAACACATAAAAACGAAACTCACGGCCCTCCTTATATGTTCACTCGGGAACCACGGCCCTCCTTACACGTTCACTCGGAAACCACGGCCCTCCTTACTACGTTTACTCACGTGGAACATCTCATGACCTTCTTTACACCATTCACTCACATGGAACATCTCATGACCTTCTTTACACCATTCACTCACATGGAACATCTCATGACCTTCTTTACACCGTTCACTCACACGGAACATCTCATGACCTTCTTTACACCGTTCACTCACATGGAACATCTCATGACCTTCTTTACACCATTCATTCACACGGAACATCTCATGACCTTCTTTACACCGTTCACTCACATGGAACATCTCATGACCTTCTTTACACCATTCACTCACACGGAACATCTCATGACATTCTTTACACCGCTCACTCACACGGAACATCTCATGACCTTCTTTACACCGTTCTCTCACATGGAACATCCCATGACCTTCTTTACACCGTTCACTCACATGGAACATCTCATGACCTTCTTTACACTGTTCACTCACATGGAACATCTCATGACCTTATTTACACCATTCACTCACATGGAACATCTCATGACCTTCTTTACAGCATTCACTCACACGGAACATCTCATGACCTTATTTACACCGTTCACTCACATGGAACATCTCATGACCTTCTTTACACCATTCACTCACACGGAACATCTCATGACATTCTTTACACCGCTCACTCACACGGAACATCTCATGACCTTCTTTACACCGTTCTCTCACATGGAACATCTCATGACCTTCTTTACACCGTTCACTCACATGGAACATCTCATGACCTTCTTTACACCGTTCACTCACATGGAACATCTCATGACTTTCTATACACCATTCACTCACATGGAACGTCTCATGACCTTCTTTACACCATTCACTCACACGGAACATCTCATGACCTTCTTTACACCATTCACTCACATGGAACATCTCATGACCTTCTTTACACCATTCACTCACATGGAACATCTCATGACCTTCTTTACACCATTCACTCACATCGAACGTCTCATGACCTTCTTTACACCATTCACTCACATGGAACGTCTCATGACCTTCTTTACACCATTCACTCACATCGAACATCTCATGACCTTCTTTACACCATTCACTCACATGGAACATCTCATGACCTTCTTTACACCATTCACTCACACGGAACATCTCACGGCCTTCTTTATACTGCTAACACACACGGAACATCACAACACTCACACACCACTCACTCGCACAATTCACTCCAAACACTTCCTTGCTTGCTTCCTCATACCACGCTATTTTAGTAAGAACAGAACAGATTAGCACATTTGTACCATGTCCAGACAGCTATTTTCGTTTGTGAAAAGAAAACCTGCATAAAAACATTTTATTCACTCAATATTTTTGGGCCGGTCAGGATCTTGGGCCGGGAGCAAATGTGGAATCCCTGGAGCAAATCCCACTATAATCCGCCATTGAAACACACACACACACACACACACACACACACACACACACACACACACACACACACACACACACACACACACACACACATGATCCTCCATTGTTGCTCCCACATTGAAGGGAAACCTGGACTGCGGTACAAAACAAACAAAAAAATTAACTCTTTAATAACCGGAAACACTCACGACCATCCATAAAAGAAGAGGAAGAGGATGATGATGAGAATGGTGAATGCAATTGAGGGGCGGCAAATCCAGACAGCCCCAGCCATGAGTCGTGATCGTCTTTCTTGTGCAGTGCCCTCAGTAAAAAACCCCTGCAAGAAAAAAAAGGTACACAGCCAATCACAAACCACCTCACTAGACCCAAATATCAATGGCTGCCATTTTCAGACTAAGTGCTCTTTGCGTAGTGGAAGTCTCCCTTCTATGAATTGTGTTTAACTTTGCGTTAAGGTCATCGTTTGTAGACCCCCCCCCCCCCCCACTCTCCAAGCCCCCACAGCCCCAGGGACTTCCTGAATCCTGACACCCCCTCACCCCCATGGCAATGTTGCTTCCTTTGTGTTGTCCTTGTTTCTCTGTGTGGTCTATCATCTCCCCACGTGGTCGACGACTCCATCTACGAGATTTGTCTTCAAATAATGGATTGTCTAGCATTGTCTCTATCACTGCAGTAGTTTTCTAACAACTGTACACTAATGTCCCTTCACAAGGACTGGCATTCACCGCATCGATCTTCAACTCCTCACGACCTTTGACAACCCGTCTCGGATGGACAACATCTCCAAACCGGCCTCCAAGACAGGCAACGTCTCCATGTTCTCCGCAGAGTTACGTCCATTCCGAGACGTTCGAAGATCATTACAGTGTACAAGGGTCTCTGTCCCGTCCGAGTAGTCATGGAGTACGAATGACGAAGACATTTTATCCACACATATTCTCCTTTAGAATATATTCATATTCCCTCCATGGTCATTAGTATGTTTCGTTGTTCGAAAGAGTCCGACAGAAGAAGACAAAGTAGAAGTGAAAAGACCGTTAGTGATCCCAAATGGATGTTGAAGACAACGGTGGTGGGCAAGGACCTTCAGATGTCCAGAAGAAAGATCAAGATGTGCATTCACCGGTGGGGAAAAGAGGAGGATTATTAGGAAAGGTACATTTGTAAAGAGATGTGTTGTCCTTATTAAAAGCCTCCTCTATATGATAGGAGGAGGCTTCACCTGTTGTGGGATTGCTTTCTACAATTAGTGCCCCCACTTTTTAGCTCACCTGGAACATAGTTCCGGGGATTTAATGGGATGACACGTCATCTGTCCGTCAGTGAACACCTGCAACTTCGTCTCCGAAACTGCTGATGGGATTGTGACCAAACCTGGCTAAAATGATATTTGGTATGTTGCAACTCAAGTTTGCCCACGGCATTACCATGTGGACACTTGATACGCAGTGCCCGTACCTGGCCGTTGGAGTATGGGCGTATCCGCACGGTGAACTCGTGTCTGCAGAGCTCACACCGGGAAGCGTTAGAGGTGGAAATCCATTTCTCTAGGCAGGAGCGGTGAACAAAGCCGAGGGAGCCGGAGCAGAGGCATGGCGAGAGGAAGGAGTCGGGGTGTGCAGTCCCGTCGCTTTGTATCCACCCGGTCTCGTGACAAATGCGACACATGGGCGAGTCATTGCGAACAAGGCTGGGATTGGACAAGAGGAAAAAGAGAGAGAGAGGAAGAGTAAAGGAGACAGAATGAGACATGGGGTACAGGCAGAGGCAACTAGAATGGTACTCAGTAGAGAGCATACCTCCACCAGGCTGAACAGTCTACCTTTTGTATCCCACCGATAGGCCAGATCTGAATTCAGACCTGAACCAAAATCTAATCAGCTTGTTCCTGTCGTCGACCCAACTCCTCCACCTTGTTTTGTTATAATCAGTTGGCAACTTTTTGAGATATCCTGTTTAAAAACACACAAACAGGGGTGAAAACATAACCTCCATCCACCTTCAGTGGCAAAGGTAATAAAGGTCGAGTTTGAGATCTTGGATTGGGATTGTCATGGGTCAGACTCCCACGACTATTGTGCGCCAGTCTGGACTGGTTGTTGTACTGTATTGATATGTACGTACAGGTTCCACAGCTTCCGGATTAAACCCGGCAAGTGAGAGTTAGAAAAAGGAGTGACTGGGTGATCCGTTCAGTTTAACTGCGATTTAAACGACAACGTCCTAAGATGGCGGCCTCCAGTCGCACGGCAAAGCAGTGGTTTATCTCCAAAAAAAGAGACGATAACATCAGTTGGATGCTGGCGACAGAACATATTGTTGCGGATCTCCACGTTGGCCTTCTTCCCCTTAAGAAGGGGGGATTAGTCCCCTTGTTCGTGACTGACCGACGTGAGTCCTGACGCTGCACCGCTCCCTCCGGAGAGGCAGGAGCGCAACCCTGTTCGCGACCGCGGACAGATGTTAATTGCCGAGCGGTTGAGCAACCGCGGCACGAACTATTAACAAGCACTGACCCGATCCTTAACGTTGGCCAAATAGTGCCACAGGTATCCAATGAGGGAAATCACTAAAGCGAAACGGATGTAAAGGAAAGAAAGGCAAGGTAGGAAGAACAAATAGAATTTACTACTAATATTTACACAAATCAAAGGAACCAAGGAAGAAGGAAGAATAAAAAAATAATTTAGAGAAGGAGGAAGAACCAGAAGACAGTGCAACACCAGCTTATTTAAACAGGCTTAACTTATTCCCAGGGACAAGACAGACAGAACGAACTCACTCACACGAATAGGGGTAGGTGGATGCCAGGGATCGATGGTTGGGAAGGCAGAGAAAGGGCCAGGCAGATGGTAGGTGTCGAGGTCCGGCTCCCAGCGTGCGCTCCGGTCCACGCTTTTGGGGTCAAGGCGAAAATCCCGGGAAACAGCTCCGCTCCGGGCTGGCAACGAGGAGCCGGCAGCTCCACGTATTGGGCTTCACACCGGCAGCTTGCTTTATTCGTCCTCCGCCTCATGCGTCTCCGAAGTTCTCTTTACACTCCACAGAATCTGCCTCTCGCCCAGCGCACCTCCCTCAGAACTCTCTCTCTCGTCTGGCCCCTTACGCGTCTCTCTCGGTGGGGGCTGATGCAATGGGTTTTATAACCCCACCCATCCTTGAGCCTCATCCTTGGTTGGTCGGCAAGGGCTTTCCTGGCTCCACCTTCGGATGACGATGGGCGGGCAACGCCCCTTCTTCGCCGGGCTGACCACGTGCGTAATGGAGTCAAATGTAGTTGGTAATGCGGTTGGCAATGCGGTTGGCAATGCGGTTGGCAATGGAGGTTTTGGGGCAATTGAAAGGGGATTCTACCTTATTTCCATTTGATGCAATGCAGTGTCAACTAGTGGGAACAGAGCCTTCAACTACATAGAATAAGGAGATAACTATTTAAGAGGGTATATGATTGGCTACGTGTATGTATATGGAGTAACTAGGAGGACGACCTTTGACCTTTACACACGGAGGGTGATATTTACAATTCATTACACTTACAACAATACAAAAAAACACAACAATTCTCAAATCCACAACAATGTACCCTCATCCTCTAGGCATGTCCTCGGGCCTATAAAACTTTAACTTTAGTGTGACACGTAGGTGTAGTTCCCTCTACATTTAACCTGACCCTGAGTGTGACAGTTTTAAAACACAAATAAGTATGTCCCCCTGCTGCATTGCACCCTATCTAACAGATTTACGCCCACAGCTAACCGAATTGCGGAATTGTCTTCAAACTACACATTTACGGTGGGGAGCATTATTTACAATTGACGCTAATGGTATTTCCTAGACTAACCCAGGACCTGTGATTGTTCTTTCTGGGGGGGGGGGGGGGGGGGGGGGGGGGAAGACAGCCTGCCCTGCATCGACGCACCAGCACCAATAACGAGCACCATAAACGCACCAGTTAGTGCACAGTCATCACAGTTCATAACAAAAATAACAACCCCTGTTGGTGTCTTGCTCTTCGGCTCCCTCTGCTGGCTATTGTTGTTCTTCCAGATGTTGTCTTTCTTCTTTGCTGGCGGCCTATTTGCAATAATAAAAACAAGCACAGAACGTGTCCATTGTGTTTTATTTATGGCCCACCGGGCCGACTAGGAGTGGTTCACCTGTATGGCATAGGTGCCATGTTACCAAGGTCTGCCAGCAAGATCTTGGGCCATCATGGCCGGTTCCAGCAGAGGGGCCATGCCCCAACCCGTGGGGTCCATGAGTGGTGCTCAGCCACAGACATGTGGTCCATTGGTGGTGCACCGATGCAAGCAGCTGGTTTCGGGGGTTCTGGCACACTATGGCAGACTCCCGCACGCTCCTCTCGGTGCTCAGAGAGCACAGTCCTCGGGTGGGAGACAGGGGAACAGAAGACAGGTGAGCGAGGGGTAAGGTCACAAGGGTACACATCAATAAAGGCAATGCAAGGCGAGGTGCGTCTGGAGACTGAGCAGAGAAAAGCTCGTCCCTACCGTACGTCACCCCCCATGTTACCTACTCTACTCTTGCCCTTACCCCATATTTACAAAAATCTACACATTTACAAATTCGTCACTACTGTCTCGTCTTCCCTATATTTCCACTATACCAAATTCGTCACCACAATCCCTCTGACCAAAATTTGCCATCACCAATTCATCATCAATCCTCATAAGGAGGGAGAGATGGAACAACAAAGCACAATGTCACACCCACGTCATGATGCGTCTCACATTCCAAACATTTGCACAGAAAAATAACAAAACATGGCATGGCGTGGAGTTACGTCATCGCCTCAGGTGAGTGGATGTAGATGGTGCGAGGAGATTCTTAATCCTAACTATCCTCTAAATGACTTTAATACACTTTACACTACCCGGGGTCTTTCCCTGCCAAACCATTGGCAATTTTACTCTATGCAGTTCTAAGAACCAAATTCCCATTTACCAAACTGTGGTGGTTCATCAATTTGGGGTCTCACTCCCCCGATTCAACTCCCTGTGCCTTTGCACAATTTCAGGACTAGGTCGTGTGGCTCTCCCAGCAGGTCTACCCACCAGCACACCTCCACCACTGTAGTTGCCTCCGAGCTTACCTGCTCCTTAACCTAACCTATCTAACTGGGGAAGGCCCTCCTTGGCGCTTACCCCATTCGGTGCCCTCTCTGGCACTGGGCTACCCGGGTCCGTCCTCCGGATCCTCGGGCCCCATCCACAACAACTCTACCAGCTCCCAGAGCCCACCTGCGGCCTCACCTGGCCGACATCCTAACAGTGGCGGAGTGCCCATTCAACTACACACACTAACAGGCCACACGCCCAGCCATTTCCACGTCACTAATGCACCCATCCAAACGCCATTCTTCCACACGCACCACAGATGCCAATATCCAACCACAATTTACCTACTCCCTCTACCTAACTCTTAAACTACCCTCCCTGGGTATTCGTGATGGGGTCCACTCTCCCCCATTCACACCTTCGCACCAACCACTCCACTCCACAGTTTCCACCATACTCACTCCATACCATCCATTCCATACTCCATATATTCTATACTCTATGTATTCCACACAACCATTCTCCATACACCTGTATTTGCACACCTGTGCCATCACTCCTACACCTGGTGCCTCCTGCACCCTCCTTCCTCCCGGACCATTCGGTCAACACAACACACAACCACCATTACTCACTCATACACTGCTCCATACACCTGTTCACTTGCACACCTGTGCAATCACACCTGGTACCACCTGCACCCTCCTTCCTCCCAGGCTCCCTCAATCATTCAATACAATGCACAATCAATTATTCCTCATACGCTGCTTCATACACTTCCACGCTCAATACAACTCACAATCACCTTTTCACAATACACTTCTGAGTACACTTTTAAACACACACACGGCATCATCTGACCTACCTGGTGCCCTGATAAAACTTGCGCTTCCCCGTCGCCCCTTATATTCTTGCGCTCCCTCGTCATTATCATCCAACTACCCTCTCTATGTCCCCACTACCTGTCCAATGTCACTACTTACCTCTACCGTTACCTATGGTCATTTCTAGGTCCCTATACAATATCCAAACCCTCCCGGGCTAGTTTTCACTGCCAAACCCCATAGCTATTCCTCATGTGCCCCCGTCTGTGAGGGATGGTGGATTTGCCATCCCACCACATCGGGTATCTCCCACTATCACTATCAAATTTGTCATCAAATTTCAATCACAAATTCCCTATCCCAAAATTTCGAACCCAAAACACTATCATCATCACAGTCCACTATATCCTAGCCTCGGTGCGTCGTTACATCATTAAAACTCGGCTTCGCAAAGCCGAGCAATGAATTCGGGTGGTTTGGTCGCCTGCAGGTTGAATCCGTCCGGCATTCGGTTCAAGGGAGGCGGTTTGGTCGGGCCGAGATTCCATGCACCATCTCGGCGCGGAACCTTGCGGTCCCCGGCCCGATGGCTCAATCTCGCCCGGTCGGGACCCCGCCCCCACGAGGGGGCACCGTTCCGCTTCCTCTTACCCGCCCCTGAACCGGACCGGTCGCCTTGCCCGACAAGGCCCGGACTCGACCGTGCGGGGTCTAGCATCCAACAAAGCGCACTGCGCACGCTATCCGTCGACCTAAACGCTGCCCCGTTCAACGTCGATGCTTCACTCACATACGCGACCCGTTTTACATTCACAAAACCTGGCGTCTCGGCGCCTCCAGTGCATCCCACACACTCCGTCCATTCCACCACCGCACTCCCTGTTACACACCACACCTCTTGCGCACGTTCTTGTGCACACTCGCCGTTCACACACTTCGTTCCACACCTCTCCTCCGTAACACTCACCATGGGCGTGCACTCTTGCATCCACCCACTAACGCGCTCCGATGTGCCCTCCCGCACACACGCCACCACTAACTCAGGTGTGCACTCTCGCACACGTTCGACCATTCCAGGTGTGCATTCTCGCACACTCTCGCCACTCATCCCATACGTGCATCCTCGCACCCGCTCCTCCACCAACTCACTCCCCGAGTCACTCTCACCCTCGCATGTACACTCCGTATCGCCCTCACTCTCTGTGTCACACTCCGTACATTTTATAACACGCTCACTCTTTGACGCACACTTTTTTTCCACAAGCGCGCCATTTCCACTCACAGGGGACCCTTCACCAACGCCCGGATGCTTCCTCGATCCCAAGCGCGCGAAAATTCTTTTGTCGCCAAACATCCTTCTACAAAATCTCCCCGCACAATACACAGCACGACTCACCTGGGGGATTCTTTTCTCCATGTGCACCTGCAAATCTTTATAAGGATTAGCAAGTACGGCATCAGGATGTGAACTTAGACTTTGTGCACAATCCATTCCTCCCTGCCGCGAGTGCTTTTCTAAGCCCCCGGTCTCTCCAATTTCAATTCCCAGCACTTTTTCTTTATTCACCTCGACGACCGCTGGCTTTAATAAAATTTTCTCTCTTACCTCAGCGGTCGCCGGCTTTTCCATACCCCGGGTCGCGATGTCTACCCCGGTCCAGTTACCTGTGCCTTGCTCCGACTCACTCAACCAGCGCTTCTCGACCTGCTTTACCTCGTCGTGCACCTCTGGGACCTGCTCGCTCAACCCGCGGTCAATGTCTTCCTGTATTCTCTTCGCCGTGGCGTTCATTTGCTCCTGAAATCCCTCCGGGTTGTACCTTGCTTCGTGCCTCACTTTTCCCATGTCTATCCCCTGGGTAGCCATCATTGCATCAAATCCCTTACTGTCACCCATCAGAGAGGCACTGAAAGGCATCATCAAAAGGCCCCAGTCCATTGGCACTGCGGGTCCGGCTATCGCCGTCACGTACGGGAGGCCGCCATTTTGTGTGCCTGTAACCCCCATGACCGCACCTTCTTTGCTCTCCTTTTCCACTATTCCCACTTCTTCCCTGGGGTCCTGAGTCGATTCTACCCCCTCTAATTCCCCAACCGGCTTCCGATCACCTTGACCATCCATGGCACGACTTAAATTTCGATGTTATTACAATCTCGGCCGCTCCAAATTTTGAGTGCGCTAAGCGCACTTCAGGTCCGAATCTCGCTCCTGGCACCAATTTGTTGCGGATCTCTACGTTGGCCTCTTCCCCTTAAAAAGGGGGGATTAGTCCCCTTGTTCGTGACTGACCGACGTGAGTCCTGACGCTGCACCGCTCCCTCCGGAGAGGCAGGAGCGCAACCCCGTTCGCGACCCAGACAGATGTTAATTGCCGAGCGGTTGAGCAACCGTGGCACGAACTATTAACTAGCACTGACCCGATCCTTAACGTTGGCCAAATCGTGCCACAGGTATCCAATGAGGGAAATCACTAAAGCGAAACGGATGTAAAGGAAAGAAAGGCAAGGTAGGAAGAACAAATAGAATTTATTACTAATATTTACACAAATCAAAGGAACCAAGGAAGAAGGAAGAATAAGAAAATAATTTACAGAAGGAGGAAGAACCAGAAGACACAGTGCAACACTAGCTTATTTAAACAGGCTTAACTTATTCCCAGGGACAAGACAGACAGAACGAACTCACTCACACGAATAGGGGTAGATGGATGCCAGGGATCGATGGTTGGGAAGGCAGAGAAAGGGCCAGGCAGATGGTAGGCGTCGAGGTCCGGCTCCCAGTGTGCGCTCCGGTCCACGCTTTTAGGGTCGAGGCGAAAATCCCGGGAAACAGCTCCGCTCCGGGCTGGCAACGAGGAGCCGGCAGCTCCACATATTGGGCTTCACACCGGCAGCTTGCTTTATTCGTCCTCCGCCTCCTGCGTCTCCAAAGTTCTCTTTACACTCCACAGAATCTGCCTCTCGCCCAGCGCACCTCCCTCAGAACTCTCTCTCTCTCGTCTGGCCCCTTACGCATCTCTCTCGGTGGGGGCTGATGCAATGGGTTTTATAACCCCACCCTCTTGAGCCATACCCACTCATCCTTGGTTGGTCGGCAAGGGCTTTCCTGGCTCCACCTTCGGATGACGATGGGCGGGCAACGCCCCTTCTTCGCCGGGCTGACCACGTGCGTAATGGAGTCAAATGTAGTTGGTAATGCGGTTGGCAATGCGGTTGGCAATGGAGGTTTTGGGGCAATTGAAAGGGGATTCTACCTTATTTCCATTTGATGCAATGCAGTGTCAACTAGTGGGAACAGAGCCTTCAACTACATAGAATAAGGAGATAACTATTTAAGAGGGTATATGATTGGCTACGTGTATGTATATGGAGTAACTAGGAGGACGACCTTTGACCTTTACACACGGAGGGTGATATTTACAACAATTCGTTACACTTACAACAATACATAAAAACACAACAATTCTCAAATCCACAACAATATTGTGCGTGTTATCGTTGGATTCAAACTTTTCTCCATTTGTTGTCGATGCTTTCAACTGGGCTAAGAACTCTGCCTTTTCCTCACTTCGTACCTTTGCCGACGACGATGCTGAGACTCAAAATGGCCAGACAGCACAACATAAGGTAATTCATCTCGAACTAATGCTTGGACAAGTTGCCAATTTTATCTCATAATCTGAAGATCCACAATTGTAAACAACACCACATCACTGGCTTCAGTCTGGCAGGCCATTTGTATGCACTTTGGTTTCCAGCCATCAGGAGTTCATTTGCTTGACCTTGATTCCATACGCTCAGGAAGTGATGAACGCTCTGAGGATTAGTTCGAGCAACTCTCCAATCCCCAGCTGTGGTCGTATCGATCTTCATCACAGGCCTCTAAATCCAGTGATCCTGACAACCACAACGAGCTTTCATCACCTCTGGACACGACTATCAGCTGCACACAAGTTGATCTACGTTCCCCAGCAACTACAACCACGCTATGGCCCGGCACATTTCTTGAAACCCTTTCAGACATCCTCAGCACCATGAGGTGCTCCGACATCACCACTGAGCCCAGTACGAGATCCCTGTGGACCTGAAGACGTTAAACCTGAAGACGTTATACCTGACGATGTTGAACCTGAAGATGCCGATGTTTGTGTGGAGTATGTTAACCCCATGTTCCTCATCAAAAAGCCCTGTGGTGGATACCGACTTTCCACTGCCTTCCTGGATGTTAGCTGTTATAGCAAGCCACGACCATCATTGATGCCGTAGGTGGTGTGTACTCTCTGCACCATTCTGTGTTGGTCCTGCATAATCGCATCTGACTCGTCTCAGGCCTCCTTTCGGATGCCAGGCTCCAAGGCTGCATTGGAGGAACTGAGGTGTCGCATTCTTGGAGATGAGGCAAGCTCTGTTGCTGAGTCGCAGATGGCTTGTCCTGTGGTGCGGATTCACCTGAGCAGCGATTGAGAGTTTGATCAGCTGTGCTTCATATTCTAGATGGATACGACCTTCGACTCTCAACCACAAAGACTGTCGTATGCAGAGGCTCCAACGCCATTCTGCATTGGGTGTGGTCTTCGGGCCATTTGAATGCTGGTCCTCACCAGGTCGCCACCCTGGGCTTCTACGATCCATGTGCCACCGTGACGACCCTTCGGTCCTTTGTTGGCACCTGCAGGGTCCTTACGCGTGTTTTTCTAAATGCAGCTGCCGTGTTGTTCCCTTTAGATGATACTTGCAGTGCCAGCCGGCCCTCGCCGGACCGTGTGTCGTGTACCGACTAATTAACCACTGCTCTCGCTAAAGCTCGAGCAACCCTTCAGTTCTATCGCACAGTAGCCTTGCATAAAATGGCAGAGCAGTTGCGGATCGTTACTGATTGATCTACCGTGCACACTGGCATTGGAGCCACATTGTACTTGGTATGCAACAGAAGACTTCTGCTCACTGGTTACTTTGGCACTGGGGTGGAGAAGCGCCAGGCGTCCTGACTGTTGCATCCTGATCCGTCACGGTCTGCCTCCCCAGTACTACTTCATTTTATTTCTAGATCAGATCCAAGATGGCCGACTGGCAGCCATTTTGTTACTTAAATCTGTCCCCAACCATTTCTGGACATGCATGGTCCGATTTTGTTCAAACTTGGCACAAACACAATACACGAGAGTATACATATGCGTATACATGAGTGTATATGAGTATACATGAGAGTGTACATGAGTATACATGAGAGTATACAAACACACTGGCAGTAGTGTTTGCACGCACACAACTCGGCCATTTAGAGTATATTGCTTAGCTTTATGGTTGGTTAAAAAAAAAATTACATTTCCAGTCAGTTGTTTGGTGTAAAGATCCATGTGGGAGGGAATGAGACGATCACGCCAGTCTGGACTGGTTCTTCTATTGATATGTATGTACAGGGGCTGCTTCCGGGTCGCGCTCTTACACATCCGGGTCGAGGATGATTATCCCGCTCAAAATCAGAGGACGAATTTGTAATTGGTTCAGTACAGGGTGCCAGAGACACCAACTCGCCAACTCTTCACGAACGACGCCGTCGGATCTATAAGGTCCACCAGCGAATGCTAGCAGATCGGACGGCCGGCTTAACGTCCATCCGAGGCAATTTGCGGTACAATCGCAATGGGACATTCACAGTGGGGGAAACGAACCCGGACGAGAGAGAAAACAAACCGTGTGGTGGATGAGATTCCACTTTCACACGATATAAGGATGGAGAGCCGATAACGATGGTCCACTGGTCCACGTCCAACCACGTCCAACGATCAAGGTCGTTCAACCTGCAGGGTTGGGAAAGGTACACTAAATTAAATAAACCGGATCAGGTTTGGGCGGCTACCTGGTATCCTTTCCATGACTGTTGTGGCCCCACTTCCCTTCGGCCTCGTCCTCCTCCGCAGCCTTCGAGTCTTGAGTGTCGGACTTGGAGAGGAACACAATTTCGTCTCCCTCAAACTGAGGCATAACAACTGTAACAGCGACCACAACACTAACATCAACAACAACAGATGTTGAATGGAATACGGCTGCGAAGCAATGACGTCACGTTGGCATGACGACCGCTCAACTGCCTGTAAACAAATTAAGCCCAAAAGATTCGCTTCCATCGAACGCGGTTTCGTCGTGGTGAAGGATCCGCTAAATATGGCGGCCGTGTCGGTCTTTGGGATGAAGCAGTGAGAATCGAATCACGTGGTCCCATATCTATTCATTCTTACCGTATGTGTGCTTTGGCAAGTCGGTGCCAAAAACGATATATAGCACTACCAGGAGTACCCGGGCGGGGGAGGGGAGGGGAGGGAGAAGGGAAGGGAAGGGAGGGGAGGGAGAAGGGAAGGGAAGGGAGGGGAGGGAGGGGGTTCATCCCCTTTTCGTTGAATATATGCTGGTGAATGTGGCTCACGTTTCTGAGTTAAGTGTGATGCAGAGCAGGAAGAAGAAGAAGAAGCCGTACTACCAACTTCGTACACTTCCGGTTTGATTTATTTGTGTTCAAAATGTCTGGTGATTGTTTTGTATTTATTTATGTGAATGTGTACTTGTATATAACTCTCATTAATTAATAAAAGGCTTCGGCACTAGCGAGCGATTATTTTTTTAACTCCAAAAAAACGAACTTTTTTTTTTTTCAATTAGTTTGACGAAGATCGGTTCACCCATCTCTGAGAAAAATGGCGACACAGACACACACAGACACACACACACACACACACACACACACACACAAACACACACACACACACACACACACACACCAACAGCTCTCTTTTATAGTAGACGAGCTGAATGCACCCGGCGTTGCCCGGGTTCTTTTTGAATGAAATTACTACTATAATTCAGCTTTTACTCGCGGCCATAGAAGATGGACTACTATAATTCAGCTCAGCTTTTAATTGCGAAATGGGCCCAGCCCAGCCGAGGTGGCCTCGACCGGCCTCGCCACCTGGCCTATAACCTTCCCGGGGCCCATCCCGACATTTTTAGTTCGTTTTGAATGAATTTACTACTATAATTCAGCTTTTACTCGCGGCCGGAGAAGATTGACTACGATAATTCAGCTCAGCTTTTAATTGTGAAATGGGCCCAGCCTGGCCGAGGCAGCCTCGACCGGCCTCGCCACCTGGCCTATAACCTTCCCGGGGCCCATCCCGACATTTTTAGTTCGTTTTGAATGAATTTACTACTATAATTCAGCTTTTACTCGCGGCCGGAGAAGATTGACTACGATAATTCAGCTCAGCTTTTAATTGTGAAATGGGCCCAGCCTGGCCGAGGCAGCCTCGACCGGCCTCGCCACCTGGCCTATAACCTTCCCGGGGCCCGTCCAGACATTTTTTGTTTTAGAGGTTTCCTCTTATCTTTCACCGTTCAGGAGATTAGCGCGGGCAGACAAACAAACAAACAAACAAAAACTTTATTTTATATATATAGAAGATTATGTTTCAAAAAGTTGTGGACAGGTTATGACAAAACCTGATGGATGAGTTGGTTAGGTTACAAGAACAAGCAGATTCGATTTTGGTTCAGGTCCGGATCCAGGTCCGGCCTATCATTGGGATACAAAAGGTAAACTGTTCACCTGGCGGAGGTATGTGCGCTACTGAGTACCGTTCTAGTTTTCACCCAGTTCATTTAGCCAGAAATGTCATGAAGTGAACTGTAAATTGAATGTGAGAACATGTATCGTGAGTTGAGGCCCAAATGGTTCTGCTCTCACACCTTCCTGCCATGTGTTGATCAAAACTACCGAATTCGGCGAATTTCTGCACAACCTGTTCCATCTCCAGGCGCTGCATGACGTCATCGCCGGGCGCCAAATGGGGCCTGGAGGTGCGCGCTGAAAGCGAGTGCTCAGTTTTCACGAAACTTCAACAAATGGAAGAGTTGGTCATAAGGAAGGAGCATATTGATTTTGAGGTCAAAGGTCAAACTTCCAAAATCATTCATTTTCATTTGAAAACCCGTCAATTTTAATCCAATTGACCCAAGCTTTGATTAAGATCGGCAATTTTAATGGACAATTTGATGTATCCATGACAATGTTTTTTTTGGGGGGGGGGAGATGGGAAAGGGTGAATTTTGCAAGTACAGCAACTTGCTCTGCATCGTGCTCTGCATGACGTGTTCTTGTTTGTTTGTCGGGCGATATTGCAGTGATCATTTGTTCTCGAAAGCTGAAATTTGGACGCAATAGTGAGCAGGTTTTTCAAAAACTATTTTTCGTTTTTGATGAAACAATCAATTGATTAATTATTATCGATTTATTAAGTACTTATTTATTTTCTTTCTCATCTGAGCAATATCTCAGCCAACTTTTGAGCGAGGAAGCTATTTGGACACGACAGTGATCAAGTGATTTGGCTATAAAAATGGTATTTTTGATTTATTGATTAATCACTGAATCGATTTTTTTTTTGATTAATTTTCAAAAAGTTAAAGATTTGGATGAAGCAGTGGTGGTTTAGATATGCCATTGGCCAATTGATTAAGAAATTAATTATTTTTTCGATTATTATTTATTTATTTTAATTACGCAAATAATAAATCAAATTTTTTTTTTTTTTTTTTGTATACTGAATCGAGGCTCGTGAAAGAGATAAATTAATTATTGTACACCACTCCCTCTCAATTCCGCTAACGGCTAACCCCCGCTCTTGCAGGGAAAATGGCCTTAAAATGCCTGTTGTTGTTGTTGTTCCCTCTCAATACCATCTCCATGTGCTGCACGGCAGCATTGCCGGGCACTGTAGGATATGTAATTTATTTATTTGGCATGCGGGTGGTGTACTTTGAACGTAACGCTACTTGTTCTCCTTTACAGGATGACCAAAAATAAAAGGTGTTGGTTAAAAAAAAAAAAGGAAGCCACAAGCGAAGTAGCAGGTATTTCCACAGCAAAAAAAACCGTTCAAAACGAGGGCACTGCAGGTGTATGTGAAAGATGGTTTCAGTTTCACCATGGAAGAAACATCTACCAGGAAAGTTTGGAAAGTGTTGCAGCAGAGCTCCAGATCTCAGTGCCCCATAATAATAATAATAATGCATTTATTTTATATAGCGCTTTTCAGGAAGCCCAAAGACGCTTTGACAGAGTACAAAACATAATGCATAGCAAAACATAAAGACAATTGCAAAAAAAGAAGAATCAATAGGGAAATATTCAAAGCACAAAGGAGGGAAAAGGAGAGGAGATAGTCAGGGGTTAGATGCTGTGGGTTAAATGTTGAATGCAGTGTTGAACAGGTGGGTCTTGAGTGATGTTTGGAATGTGGTGAGTGAGGAGTCTCTGATGGTGTGAGGTAGCGAGTTCCAGAGGGTGGGAGCAGCGATGGAGAAGGCCCTGTCCCGCCAGGATCTAAATTTGGTCCGGATGGGGGGGGGGGGGGGGTCAGGAGGTTGGTACCAGCAGAGCGGAGGTTGCGGGTGGGAGTGTGTCTGGAGAGGAGGTCAGCCAGGTAGGATGGGGCCAGGTTATGGAGGGCTTTGTAGGTCAAGAGGAGGGTTTTGTACTGGATTCTCTGGGAGATGGGGAGCCAGTGAAGCTTGTAAAGGACGGGGGTGATGTGGTCACGGGTCCGGGAATGGGTGAGTAGACGGGCAGCGGAGTTCTGAATGTATTGGAGTTTATTGGTGATTGTTGAGGGTGAACCATAAAGGAGGCTATTGCAGTAGTCCAGACGGGAAGTGATGAAGGCGTGGATGAGGGTTTCTGCAGCCACGGAGGAGAGGGATGGACGGAGACGGGCGATGTTTTTCAGGTGAAAGAAGGCTGTCTTTGTGATCTGTTTAGTGTATTTGTCGAAGGAGAGGGTTTGGTCAAAGATGATGCCAAGATTCCGGATGTGAGGGGAGGTGGATACTGGGAAACCGTCGATGATGAGGGCAAAGTTATGGGTGGACTTGGTGAGCGTTTTTGGGCCAATGATGATTATTTCAGATTTATCACAGTTAAGTTTGAGGAAGTTGATTTGAAGCCAGGATTTTATTTCAGTGATGCAGTTTGTCAGGATAGAGTGGGTGGCGGTGGAGATGGACTTGGTGGAGATGAAAAGCTGGATGTCATCGGCGAAGCAGTGGAATTGGAGACCATGACGGCGGATTAAGTGACCGAGGGGGGACAGGTAAAGGATGAAGAGGAGGGGGCCAAGAACTGAACCTTGGGGGACACCTTGGGGGAGGGGAGCAGTGGGGGATTTGCAGTTATTGATGGAGATGAACTGACGTCTGTCAGAGAGGTATGATTTAATCCAAGAGAGGGCAGTGCCGGTAATGTTAAAGGTGGTTTCAAGTCGGGTGAGGAGGATGGTGTGATCGATGGTGTCAAAGGCGGCGCTGAGGTCGAGGAGGATGAGAATGTTGAGGTTGCCAGCGTCAGAGGAGAGGAGAAGGTCGTTGGTGATTTTGAGGAGAGCAGTTTCAGTACTGTGGTTGGAGCGGAATCCGGATTGGAATGTTTCATACAGGTTATTGGCAGAGAGGTGATGTTTGAGTTGAGTGGCTACAGCGCGTTCCAAAACCTTTGACAGAAAGGGTAGGTTGGAGATGGGTCTGAAGTTATTTAGGGTGTCAGGGTTTAGTCCAGGTTTTTTCAGAATGGGGGTAACAGCAGCAATTTTGAGGGATGGTGGGACGATGCCTGTAGACAGGGAGGAGTTTATTGTTGCAATGATAAGTGGAGAGAGAGCAGGAAGGGAGGCCTTGACAAAGCTGGAGGGGATGGGGTCAAGAGTGCAGGTGGCAGTTTTCATTCCGATGAGTTCAGAGAGGTCAGTAGGGGAGACTGGGGAGAATTGAGACAGGGGATGGCAGGATAATGGGGGGCAGGTGGTTTTAGGGGGAGCGGGTGCGGCGGTGGTCAAGCTGTTGTAGATGTTTTCAATTTTGCGTTGGAAGAATGAAAGGAAGGAGATGCAGTTGTCTATTGTGAATGACTGGGTGGTGGTGTTCAGGGGGCTGAGGAGTTTGTTTATTGTAGAGAAGAGTGCTTTTGGGTTTCCGGAGCCAGAGTGGATAATTTGAGAGTAGTAGGCGGAGCGGGCGCGGGAGAGGGCATCTTTATAGTGTTGTATGTGGTCCTTGTAGGCCTGGGAGTGAACTGTGAGACCTGTTTTATTGCGGAGTCTTTCAAGTTGGCGAGCACGAGTTTTCATCAGGCGGAGTTCAGGGGTAAACCAGGGAGCAGAATGGGTGAAAGAAACTGTTTTGGTTTTTATAGGCGCAAGTTGGTCAAGGCAGGAGGAGAGAGTGTGGTTGTAGTAGTCAATGAGGTCAGAAGGGGTGTGGAGGTCAACGAAGGGAGAAGTGGACATTTTTTCAGAGAGGGTCGATGAGAATGAGGCAGGTGAAAGAGCGTTTAGCTTACGGAAGTTGATAGTGCGATAATGCCTTGGTGCTGGGGTGGGGATGTTGATGGTCAGAGTGATGGCTAGGTGGTCAGAGAGAGTGAGGTCGGAGCCAGAGAGATGGTGCAAAATTAGTCCAGTAGAGCAGACAAGGTCCAAAATGTGACCACGGTTATGGGTAGGAAAGTTGACATGTTGAGTGAGGTTAAAGCAGGTGAGTAAATCAGTGAAGTCAGTGGTTAGCGTGGAGTCAGTGGAGTCCATGTGGATATTGAAATCACCAAGGAGGAGGATTGAGGGGGAGAGGGAACATAGCTGGGTCAGAAAGTAGGAGAAGTCAGACAGGAATGATGGGTGTGGTTTGGGAGGGCGGTAGACAACAGCCATGACTGACTGTGTGTGACCAGAGAGTTTAAAAGCCAGGTGTTCAAATGATGGAGCAGATGAGATGGAGATGAGGTTGGTCTTGATGTCTTGTCGGTGAATAACGGCAATTCCACCACCTCGGCCCTCCGAGCGTGGTTTATTGATGTAAGAATATCCATTGGGTGTGGTGAGGTTGAGCGTGTAGTAGTCCAGTGGTTGTTGCCAGGTCTCAGTGAGACAGAGAAAGTCCAGTTTATTTTCCAGGATGTAGTCGTTCAGGATGAGGCATTTGTTGTTGAGGGACCGGGTATTGAACAGGGTGAGCTTGATGTTGTTTTGTACGGCGGGTATGAATCCAGGTGATTTGGCCAGGGTTCGCAGACAGGAGGTGCGATTTTGTGCATCGTTGTGACCAGGTGTGTTGGGACGATGAGTGGGAGTGCGCTGAGCCGACCAGAGGATGGGGATGGAGTGACCTGATTGTAAATAAACAAACTTACGACCGGAGCCACGGTGAATGTACCTGGGTCGACGCAGGAGTCCATTCGATTTGATTGCAGAGATGCATGATGGGGTGGAGCAGGTTTTAAGCAGGAGAAGCCTTGCGGCGGAGTACCACAGAGCCATGCCAGCAGGAGCGAAGGGACGATCACGAGGCCAAGGGTGAGGAGGCGAAACAATCGACACAACCCACGGGAGTGGGCCCGAGGAAACAGCGAAGGAGCCGAGCAGGTGAAGCCAGGAGCAGAGCCGGGACCATGCAGAGGGCAGACAGGAGCGAAGAGACGAGCACGAGGCCAAGGTTGAGGAGGCAAAGCGGCAAATGCAGCGGCAAACGACCGCCGCCGCTAATCAAGATCACGGCGGCAAACCGCCACCACCGCCGCTGCAAACAATGGGCGGCACAACCCACGAGAGTGAGCCCGAGGGAACAGCGAAGGAGCCGAGCAGGTGAAGCCAGGAGCAGCAGAGCAGAGGCGGGACCGTGCAGAGGAAGACTCAATGGCCAAAAATCCGCCACGACCACCAGGAAAGCAAGATACGGACAATGGTCCAGTCAGAGAAGCGGCGAGCAAGTGACGCCAGCGTCCTCTCACGACCGGACCGGAAACGGAACTCCCATGAAGCAATCTCCAACTTAGGTATGAAACAAAAAACCAAATACTACATTGGAGTCATCAGAAGGAACCTGGATAGGATTCGGGTTTCAGCCACTATTCAGCAAAATCAAAAAACACAGCAACAGATACAAGCTACCAGAAATCAGAATGATCAGAAATCATTGGAGGAATACACCACCTGATCCTCACGCGGGGATACAGTCGTGGCCAAAATATTGGCACCCTTGCACTTTTTTCAAATAACTACAATTTTCTCCAAAAATAAGTTGAAATTGACGAAAGTATTTTGTCTCCACAATTCCTTATTTCACTGTTAATATTACAGAACCTTTGTTTTTTATTTAGACTTTAATATATCCTTTTAAATCAGGAAATAAAAAGAAATGGCATTGACAAAATTGACACCCTCGACTTAATATTTGGTACCACGGCCTTTGGACAAAATAACTGCAGTCAAGCGCTTCCTCTAGCTGTGAATGAGCTTCCTACACCTCTCTGGCAGTTTGGCAGTTTGGCCCACTCTTCTTGTGCAAACTGCTCCAGTTCTCCCAGATTTGAAGGGTGCCTTCTCCCAACTGCTGTTTTCAGATCTCCCCACAGGTTTCAATGGGATTTAGATCTGGACTCATTCCTGGCCACTTGAGAATAGTCCAGCGTTTTGTGTTGAACCACTCCTGGGTGCTTTTTGAAGTGTGTTTGGGGTCATTGTCCTGCTGCAAGACCCATGTCCTTCGACGGAGACCCAGCTTTATCACACTGGGTTGAACATTGTGCTCCAAAATGCCTTGGTAATCTTCTGATTTCATGATGCCATGCACACATTCAAGGCAGCCAGTGCCAGAGGCAACACAGCAACCCCAAACCATCACTGAACCTCCTCCATGTTTGACTGTAGGGAAGGTGTTCTTTTCTGTGAAAGCTTTTCTTTTAAGGCTTCATTTTGTTTTCTGTAAACATAGAGATAACGTGCTTTACCAAAAACGCTCCTATTTGGTCTTATCTGTCCACAGGACATTCTCCCAGAAGGAATTTGACTTGTTCAGGTGTGTTTTGGCAAACTCCAGTCAGGATTTCTTATGTCTCTCTCAGCAGTGAGCTCCTACCAGAGAACCCCCTTTCATCGAGTTGGTGACGGATGGTGCGAGTTGAAACTGTTGTACCTTGTCTGAAGGTCAGCTTGAATCTGCTTGCAGTTGATCGAGGTGCTTTCTCCACCATTCACACAATCCTCTGCTGCAATCTTCGATCAAGTTCTCTTGCGGCCTCATCCAGGGAGGTTGACTACAGTGCCATGGGCCTTAAACTTCCTGATAACATTGCGTACGGTGGTGCAGGAACATCAAGGTCTCTGGAGATGGACTTATCGCCTTGATTGTCCATGCTTGGCTGCAATCTTGTGTCCGACCTCTTCTGACAAGTATCTGGTTTTCTTTCTTTCCTCCATGCTCATTGCATTACACACCGACACAAAACAACAGAATGACGACTTTTCTCTTCTGCAACTAGTTGAACGAGTGATTTTCAGGTGCCTGCAATATAAAACTCACCACAGGTGAGTTCAATTCCAAAGTAAAGGAGAATCAATCACCTGCTTGAAATCTATTTCTAACAACTTCTAAAAGGTGCCAATAATATTGTCCGGGACATTTTAGGATTTCTGTGTGGAATAAGCTAAGATTTCATGACTTTTTCACCTTTTTTTTTTTTTTTTCCACTGCAAACCAAAGAAATACATATGTGGATACCAAAAGATTGTTTAATTTCAACAATTTTCTGGAAGAAATGGTGCATTATTTGAAAAAAAGTGCAAGGGTGAAAATATTTCTGACCACAACTGTACAATTCCAAATTCTTGAATCTGTTTTGATTCTTGAATCAAATTCGATTTTGATTTGATTCTTGAATCTGAAAAAAAATTCTCAAATTCTTGAATTTTTTTTTCCAGGTATGAATGAATGAATGAATGATCGTTTTAAGGCCATTTTCCCCGCTAGAGCGGGGGTTAGCCTTGCGGGCCCCATGACAATCATGGTTCCCTGTTTGAGGCAATGTTTTTATGGCCAGATGCCCTTCCTGACGCCAACCCTTGCTCACGCTTACGATGCGCAGGGATACGGTGTACCTATTCTAAACCAGGGTACACACCCAGATCATTCACCCAACAAGCTGGTACTCAATTTGCCGACCTCGGAAGGATGACAGGCTGAGTCAACCCCCCTGGTGTTAATTCAGCGATCGACTGGGATTCGAACCGAGGATCCTAGGATCCCAAGCCGGCACCCTAACCGCTAAGCCAACACCAGGCTGTTTATTTTTGGTAGATCAGTTTATTTTTGAGATCAGCTGATGAATGTTGCAGCAGATGGCCTGGTGGAAGCAAAGTGGCAGTATTGGTTTACAAGTGACTAAATGTATTGTCGTTGGCATATGGTGTATAGTGATTGCCCAATTTGGGTTGTGTTCATCTTGAGCGTTGTGTAGCACTCAATTATCATCTCAAAAGCTGACAGCAACAACTAATCAAATATTCCCAAACATGAACTTTAAATCCTGCAATATTCAGGAACAATCGAGAGCATGCACCTGCACAGGAAAGAACGTGACAAATCCCACGTTAGTGTACCATGGTTCTGGCAGAGACCTACAAGTCAGAATCCAATGTCAATGAGCTGACCAAACCATCACAACACTCAAGTGCAGACAACGTGGAATGCATAGGAATGGCATTTTTATAGAAATTACCTCAAAAAACCTTGCTCTATCTTGTAAAAGTTCTCCTGAATGTGATATTCGTCCAATCATTCACTAGAGGGAATTGGCATCAAAAAGTGAGTACATTGGACCGATTATAGCGGTTTTGGCATTGGCCAGTTTAAATAGCAACATGTTCACCTGGAGACTCTCAATGTGTGTGTGTGTGTGTGTGTGTGTGTGTGTGTGTGTGTGTGTCATCATCATCTTTATAGTGTCAATGGAAAGTCTACACCCCCTTTCAAAATTTTCACCTGTTGCCTTATAGCCTGGAATTAAATCAGACTTTTTCTACCTTTATTTACACATCGTAACCCACAACTTCCAAGTGAAAAACAAATTCTACAAATATCAAAAAAACTAATTAAAAACACAAAACTAGAATATGTTGGTTATAGTTGAAAAAACTAGAATAGAGTTGATACTTGGTGGAAGCACCTTTGACAGCAATTACAGCTGCGAGTCCGTTGGGATAGGTCTCTACCAACTTTGCACACCTTGATTGGGCAATATTCACCCATTCTTCTGTGCAAAACTGTTCAAGCTCAGTCAAGTTGCATGAGGAGCGTTGATGGACAGCAATCTTCAAATCATGCCACAGATTTTCGATTGGATTTAGGTCAGGGCTGACTGGGCCACTCAAGGACATTTATCTTTTTGTTCATTAGCCACTGCAGTGTACCTTTGGCTGTGTGCTACAGGTCGTTATCATGCTGAAAGGTAAACTTCCGTCCCAATTTCAGCTTTCTTGCAGAGGGCAGCAGGTTTTCCTCGAGGATTTCCTCTAGGACCGAACCATCACAACACTCACCGATAATCCAATCAATTCATCTTTTCATCATTAGACATACTTGTACCAAGTTTGACTTGGATCCCTTCAGCTATTATCAAGTTATAGCGCTAATGAAAACTTATCATGGACGGATTGGACGCATGGATGGACGGACAGACAACCCTAAAACATAATGCCTCTGGCGACTTTGTCAGCAGAGGCATAAAAACATGAAATGGTGCATCAAATACAACCCACCAGTCTTGAGAACAAATCGAGCACAAAATTCATCATCTTGTCGCATCATTTAAATTTTAAAGGATGGAACCGATGTCATGCACTCGCCATTGCACGGTCTCATCTGGATTTCATTCTGAATCAGACCAAGCTTCACAGCTGAAGTGGTGCTTCACAAACAGCATGTTGTACTAAAAAGTACACCGTCCACCAGATGGAGACGAAAAGATGGGGAAGTTTGTCCGTCTGCATAGAACGGCGATGAACGTTAGATTCCAGGGGTTTTTTTTTTTTTTTAATTAGAGTAGGCGATTGTCACCGGCACCATGACGGCATTCCAAATTCCTGCCCCGACCTACAGGAAGACCTGCATAGCCACACTATCAGCATTGATGAAACGAGTAGACAGGTTTTGCACATGAATATGGATGGACCTTGTCCATTTTATAAATCTCATTTAAATGAAAAAAAAGCTCTTTTGCCTGTTTGAAGTAAAGGGAGGCATTCTGATAACTACTAATGAGAAAACGTTTTCAGAAAAGCCATGCAACAACATTCATTTGAGCGACTCCTTTATTGCAAAATGCAAGGCAGGGTGATAATTGTCATGCTCGCTTTGCCAAAATAAAAATAAAAAACACCAAACGTCAGTAACAAATCACTTTAGGTTGGTAAGACAGCAGAGAGAAGAGGAGGAAGAAGAAAAAAAAAATTACCTTGCAAAGATCATAAGCTGCATCACGCAGCAGAATATTCCGATTTCTTTCGTCGAATCAAAAAATTGTGAATCAGGCACAACAGGCTTCAAACCAAATTAATTGGAAAGTGCAAACACAACACGCAGTTCCAAAAAAGTCAATACTGTAAATATACACAGCCAGATGCCAGCAAATTAGGAGCACGAGGCATTTGAATCCAGCAATGAGCCGTGGCAAAGCAAAGAGCTTTATGCAGGAGGGTAGATACACAAATTGTAGCAAAATGTACATGCAACAAGAGAAATGGAAAATATTGTGGTATTTTGAGGCTCTACTGGTCCAAAAAAAAAAAAGATTAATTACTTAAGTCGACAAAATTGAACATTTTCTACTGTTCCCTTCTACAGGAAATCTTTACTGCTCAAGAACTGCAAAACTTGAAGCTCGGGATTCAAACTTGGCAAAACTACGTTTATTATGTAGGAACATGGTTATAACATTACAAACCAAATGCCAAATATGCAATGCTGGCAAAACAAACTTCAAACAATGGACGAAGTTTTGAAATAACTTAGTCCGTTGTTTGAAGTTTCGGATCTTCTGTGTCAACTTCAAACAAAAGGACAAAGCATTAGGCTGAAGAAGAAGAAAATATACATTCAGTTTCAACAGTTGAATGGCACATGAAGCACAGCAAGGTCCAATTTTGCCGGAACAAGTTAAATCTGGACAGGTGTCCATCAACATATATTAACAGCTCACAAATCTGCAAAAAACAACTGCACCCATTCCTTCCCACAGTCTGTTATCCTAATGCAAAACACCCCAAAAGCATGAATTTTTTTTTTTTTAAGAAAAAAGAAAAACTTCAAGATGTTCTTAAATCCAGGTCCGATCATAGGAAAACCATTGCCAGTAACAACATTTGCATCCTTATCATTCCTAGATCGACTGGTAGCCAGCATAGCTACGCCTTCTGCTGATCAGGTAAGCAATTAGGACTATAACTATCAGTGCGACCAAGACGCTTCCCACGATCACTGGTATGAGCAAGCTGTCCTTGTCCAGCGTGCAGTCTTCCACTGGAAACAGACAAATCAATCATGATTTATACTATAAGAGCCGTGTGTGTGCATGTGTGACCATTTTTTTCCAGATAGCTGAATGGATCTTTGTCAAATTTTCAGAGGTTCATCTGTGAGTGCTGGAGAGTATTTTAGACAAAAAATTAATAAACATTTTTTCTCTTTGAAAAAAAAAAAACCAATATATATATATATATATATATATATATTGTTGCGAATATGGAATTTGGCCTCCATGTCCGCTTGTAAATATTCCCCTATTTTCTCCAATACTCCCCAACTTTCCCCAATCCCCCATTCCCTAGTCCCATTGCATGTAAATAACAATCAGTAGAGCCGACCTTCCCCTTATTCCCCCATTAAATGTCGTGCCCAGGTCCACCGCACCACACGTAGACAACTTTCGGACATCTTCCTAGTTATTCTTATTCTATGTCAGTTAAGGCCTCGTCTCCATTAATTATGACTCTTCGTTGCACCAGAATGTGATTATATGGCATCAGTAGTGAGTTTAGGACCTTTCCCATACCTCCTTCCATCTTCCCATACCTCCTTCCATCTTCTTCCCCAACCAACTATGGCTGCAGCAACGGAGGGGATGGGGGCGGCGCGGCGGCGCGGGGGAGGATGCGTCCTCACACCGGCTCGATTAGCGCCATTGACCACGCGCTCCACGGGGTTACCAGAGGGGCTGGCTGTCAGCTCCTCGTCAAGGGCGGAGCCTGGTAACCCCCCCCGCACCCAATCAGAAGGGCGGACCGATTCCATCTGGGGCGGAGCTAACGAGCCGAGGGCGTGTCACTCCCCGCCGGATATACGTGGCGACTTAGCGGACGTGACGAGAGATGCGCCCCGAGCTTGGAAGGACAAGACGCCACCCTCCCGAGCGCTGAGCGACCTCCCCAGCTTGAGACCAAAGTCGCGACCCACAAGCGCTGTGATACCTTCACGCATCTCTGGACACCACCGTACGTGATCCTGCCCTGAGCACAGGTGCACCTGGAGCGATCGCTACCCGCTTTCCTGGCCATCAAACCCCGTGTGAGTGAGCCTTGTCCCGCGTTTACCTGTCGTCTGTCCGGGGATAATATAAGTGTGTTTAAGTGCCCACCTTCCTATGTTTCCCTCTTGTCCCTGTAATCTAAACCTTCCGCAATTGTAATAACAACCTTTGAGAACCGTATCCCTGGTGTCGTATTGTGTCATTATAACCCAGCCGGGTGTCTTCTCTTTCCTATTGAGCCAGCGTAGCGCGATTAGTCAACATTCGGGCACAATCGGGTAACTTGTACGGATACGGCGGCCATCCCGCTCGGCCCACCATACCATCAAAGTCGTATCTGTAACAATTGGTGTCAGGAGTGGGATTCCACAGGAGTTGCACACCGACCAGGGACGAAATTTTGAGAGCAAATTGCTAAAAGATGTGTGCAGTCTCCTGTCAATTCGGAAAACCAGAACAACGCCTTTAAGACCTCAATCTGACGGGATGGTGGAAAGATTCAATCGAACTCTAATCCAACAACTGGCACTGTTCACCACCACCCGTCAGGATGACTGGGACGAACATCTCCCTTACTTGCTCATGGCCTACCGAACCAGCCAGCACGGGGCCACCGCATGCAGTCCAGCGTTGCTTATGTATGGGCGGGAGTTACGGGCTCCCGCCGACTTGCTATGCGGTCCCGTGCCAGACACGGTGGTTAACCCGCCGAGGGAGGGGTACGCACGTCACCTAGAGGAAGGCATGGAGCTAGTCCATGCCTTCGCCCGCCGCCAACTCCATCTGGCGGGGGAAAAGATGAAGCGCAGGTACGACGACCGGAGCCAGGGGAGTCAATACGCTCCGGGGATGAAGATTTGGTTCTTTAATCCCCGGAGGCGGAAGGGAAGGTGCCCAAAACTCACCTCCCCCTGGCAAGGCCCAGGAGTCGTCCTGTCGCAAATCTGTGACGTGGTCTTTAAGATCAAAATGGGGCCACGAGCCCTCCCTCGGATCGTCCACGCCGACCGGATAAGACCTTACACCGGCGAGCAGGCGCCCCCGTGGATCGCCTCGGCTTTAGATGCCGAGGCGGGACCCAGTACCTCTGAATAAGGGGGGCTTATTAGTGCCAGAGGACTGGGGGATTGAGGAGCGATAGGCCCGGTGGGAGAGGGTGGCATCCCTGCCACCTTTCCCATGTGGTGGGGCAAAGGAGCAATAGCTTATGGGGTGTATGGCAGTGAAAACTAGCCCGGGTGGGTTAGGATATGGTGTGTAGGGATCTAGCGAAGATGACATTAGGTAACGTTAAGTTTAGTTAGTGACTGATACCTGTAGTGGGGACGCAGGTAGATTAGTATGGATGATAATGACGTGGGAGCGCAATAGTTTAAAGGGACGACTGGGAAGCGCAAGTTTCAGAAGGGAGTAGTTAGCTGAGATGATGCTGTGTGTGTGAGGATTGAACAGGTGTGATTGCACAGGTGTGCAACTGGACAGGTGTGTGGAACAGTGTGTGAGTAATGAGTGTTGTGGATCAGCGCGAATGCGCTTGGGGAGAGAAGGGGGCAGGTGGCACCAGGTGTGAGAGCACAGGTGTGCAGGTACAGGTGTGTGGAGAGAGTTGGAGTAAGTGGGACGGAGTGGTGTGCATGGTGCGAAGGTGTGGATGGGGGAAGAGTGGACCCCTTTCACGAGCACCCGGGGCGGGTAGTGTAAGTGTTAGGTAGAGGGTGCAGGTAAATTGTGGTTGGATATTGGCATTTGTGGTGCGGTTGCAGAATGGTGTTGTGAATGGGTGCATTAGTGTTGTGGAAATGGCTGGGCGTGTAGCCTGTTAGTGTGTGTAGTTGGTTGGGCACTCCACCACTGTGAGGATGTCGGCCAGGTGAGGCCGCAGGTGGGCTCTGGGAGCCGGTAGAGTTGTGGATGGGGCCTGAGGATCCCGGGTGTGGATCGGGCAGCCCAGTGCCAGAGAGGGCACGGAGTGGGGAGAGAGCCAGAGGGCCTTCCCCTGGTAGTTAGGTTAGGGTAAGGAGCAGGTAAGCTCGGAGGCAACTGCAGTGGTGGAGGTGTGCAGGTGGGTAGACCCACTGGGAGAGGTACACGCCGCAGCCCAGAAATTGTGCGAGGGCACCGGGAGATGAATCGGGGGAGTGAGACCCCAAATTGAAGAGCACCACAGTTTGGCCAATGGGAATTGGTTTTTAGAACCCATAGTGTAAGAGGGCCAATGGTTTGGCCGGAGAGAGACCCCGGGTAGTGTAAAGTTGTTAAAGTCATTTAGGAGATAGTTAGGATTGATGAACCTGTCGCACCATACGCAGCCACTTGCCTGTGGTGATGATGATGACTCCACACCTGTGTTTTCTTTGTTTTGTGCAGGAAATGAAATTGCTGTGGATTTGTGAGACGCATCACGACGTGGATGAGACATTGGGGTGATTCCATCTCTCCCTCCCTAGGAGGGACTGATGATGAATTGGTGATGGCAAATTTTGATGTGCAGTTGGAGATGGCAAATTTTGATGAGAGTTGAAAATGGCAAATTTGATTGGTTAGGAGGGAGAGAAGACGAATTTGGTATATGGGAGGAACGGGGAAGACAGTAGGGATGTTTGTTGATTTGTAAAGTAGATGTTTATGAGTAGTGTTGTGTTGTGTGGATGCAGTAAGGGGTAAGGGAGGGGCCATGTAGGTTACCTGGTGGGGGGGGGCGTACGATAGGAACGTACCTGTCTCACCTGGTTCCCATGTGCCCCCAGTGTGCATCATCTTGTATTGCGTGCACTTTTGCGCCCTTACCACCTTACTCACTTGTTTCTTCTGTTGTCTCCCACCTCCGAGGATCTGGCTTTGGGGTAGAGAGAGAGGAGAGAGAGGTGCTGGCGACGCAGTGGTGGGCCTGCACTTTCGCTGTTCGCTGCCTGGATCGGTACACCATATGGACCGCAATGTTTGTGGCCACCCACAATGGACCGCAGTTCGTTTGCGGCCAAGCACCACCCGGGGATGGACCTATGGATCAACGTGGCACCTATGCCATACAGGTGAACCACTAATAGTTAACACCACCAAGTGCACCACAAGAAGAGCAAGAGACACCTGCAGGGTTAGGGGTTGTCGCATTTATTTTTAATCATTGAACAATGGTGACTGCACCGATTGGTGGTGGGGTGGTGCTTTTGATGCTCGGGAAAGGGTGCTCTGCACGTTATTAAAGGCCGTCGGCCACAGAGCACTCGTGGGTTGGTGTATCGATGTTGGCAAGCGCGCTCTCTCTATGCATAACATCTGCATGTGTTCCTCCAAAAACAGGTCCTGGATCGTAGTGTAGATATCAGCGTAATCTTGTAAATAATGCTCCCTACCGGCTGTATGTTTAGTTTGAGAATTCTTTCCGGATTCGGTTATCCTGTGGGTGTGTTTCTGTGAGGAGAAGGGTGCAACGTCGCAGGGGGACATATTTACTCATTTGTGAATATCTGTAAAACTGTCGCACTCAGGGTAGAGTTAATAGTAGAGGGAACTACATTGCGTGCCACACTAAAGTAGGTAAAAATTTATCGGGTCGGGACGCCCCGAGGGTAGAGAAGGGTGCAATGTTGCGAATATGGAATTTGGCCTCCATGTCCGCTTGTAAATATTCCCCTATTTTCTCCAATACTCCCCAACTTTCCCCAATCCCCCATTCCCTAGTCCCATTGCATGTAAATAACAATCAGTAGAGCCGACCTTCCCCTTATTCCCCCATTAAATGTCGTGCCCAGGTCCACCGCACCACACGTAGACAACTTTCGGACATCTTCCTAGTTATTCTTATTCTATGTCAGTTAAGGCCTCGTCTCCATTAATTATGACTCTTCGTTGCACCAGAATGTGATTATATGGCATCAGTAGTGAGTTTAGGACCTTTCCCATACCTCCTTCCATCTTCCCATACCTCCTTCCATCTTCTTCCCCAACCAACTATGGCTGCAGCAACGGAGGGGATGGGGGCGGCGCGGCGGCGCGGGGGAGGATGCGTCCTCACACCGGCTCGATTAGCGCCATTGACCACGCGCTCCACGGGGTTACCAGAGGGGCTGGCTGTCAGCTCCTCGTCAAGGGCGGAGCCTGGTAACCCCCCCCGCACCCAATCAGAAGGGCGGACCGATTCCATCTGGGGCGGAGCTAACGAGCCGAGGGCGTGTCACTCCCCGCCGGATATACGTGGCGACTTAGCGGACGTGACGAGAGATGCGCCCCGAGCTTGGAAGGACAAGACGCCACCCTCCCGAGCGCTGAGCGACCTCCCCAGCTTGAGACCAAAGTCGCGACCCACAAGCGCTGTGATACCTTCACGCATCTCTGGACACCACCGTACGTGATCCTGCCCTGAGCACAGGTGCACCTGGAGCGATCGCTACCCGCTTTCCTGGCCATCAAACCCCGTGTGAGTGAGCCTTGTCCCGCGTTTACCTGTCGTCTGTCCGGGGATAATATAAGTGTGTTTAAGTGCCCACCTTCCTATGTTTCCCTCTTGTCCCTGTAATCTAAACCTTCCGCAATTGTAATAACAACCTTTGAGAACCGTATCCCTGGTGTCGTATTGTGTCATTATAACCCAGCCGGGTGTCTTCTCTTTCCTATTGAGCCAGCGTAGCGCGATTAGTCAACATTCGGGCACAATCGGGTAACTTGTACGGATACGGCGGCCATCCCGCTCGGCCCACCATACCATCAAAGTCGTATCTGTAACAATATATATATATAAAACACAGTTTGTGTATGTGTGTGTGTGTGTAATGTTACCGATAGACTCCTAAATGGAGAGGCTTACGTGCTTGATATTTGACATAGACATGGCCATTGAGCCTGGGACGAACATGGCCGAACTCAAAATATTTGTCGATCCATATTTTTTATTCATATTTACCTCAGCGCATTTCAGCGAAGTACCCGCTAATCTCAGCCGGTTCCAGAGCAGCTCGCTGATTCGCTCAGAGCGATCACGTGATGTTACATTACCGCCGCCAGACTGATTCGCTCAGAGCGATCACGTGATGTTCCATCCCGTCACACGTTTTTTCACCTTTTATGCGATCGTGTTTTGTATCGATTTTGTGCGATATGAATTAAATGTCTTTGAAACAGCTGTGAAACGTCTTTCCACAACCCTTCCGTAACCGATTGGAGCAGTTTATTGCCGCATAAAACGAGATCCGCGAAGCAGTTGGTCGAGTCGTGCTGACCAAGATGGCGACACGGTGGCTTCACTTTTCACGGAGTATGAGCGTTCTATATATTTTCAATTCAGTGCGCCCGTGATTTGTGGCATAGACATGACCATTGGGCCTTCACGGTGTAATTTGTGCGAGGCTTTTGTCCGAGTGAGCTTGAGTCGAGAGGGCGAATGTACGGGTTGGGAATGTACGGGTCTCCCTTCCCCCGCCCGGCAACGCCGGTACTGGAGGACGTCACAGGATCGGTGAGTCTCCAAAATCCGCTTCGTGCTGTTGCGAATATGCAGGACTATGTCCGATTGTTGTGCTGCTCTCCGACCATGAGAACTGCAATGTCATTGTTGACTGGCCATCCCCTTCCCTCCCCCTTCCCTACCCCCTCCACCCTACCCCTCCCCCTCCATTTTCCCCCTCCCCCTCCATTTTCCCCCTCCCCCTCCCTTTCCCCCTCCGTTCCCCTCCCCTCCCCCACCCAGCAATGCCGGGTACTTCTGCCGGGCCCCTCCTCCCCCCTCCCATCCCTCACCATCCCCCCCTCTTCCCTCGCCCCTCCCCTCCTCCCATCCCCCCTCTCCCTCTTCTCCCCTCCCCCCCGTTCCCCTCCCCTGCCCAGCAATGCCGGGTACTTCTGCTAGTGTGTGTGTATATATATATATATGCCATATATATATATATACACAAAGAATTAAGTTAAGCACCCCTACACAAAGAATTAAGTTAAGCACCCCCTAATCCTGTCCTGAACCTGAACCCCCTCGAGCACGTTTGGGACATGTTGGGACGACAAATTGCGAAGATGGTCCCTCCAATAGCCAATCTGGATGAATTGGAACGTGCATTACATCGGGAATGGAACAACCTGCCACAGCAACGCATACGACGGCTTACAGGGTCTATGAGACGTAGGGTTGAGTCAGTGATCCGATCACGTGGGTCCTACACACGTTATTGACGCAAAGATCGCTAGAGGTCTTCTCAGAACAATGACTGTACGTTAGAAAACATAAACGTCATCCACACTGTCCGTGATGGACCTATAGCTCCATACTTAAATTGAGGTGAAAATATGCCTAAAATTCCCAAAAAATTTCACCTTAAATTATTCAGAATAAAATATTGAAAACGGCATGATTGTTATGTTTTTATGCGACCATAATATCACTTCTCCAGAAAATATAGCAATATCATGGGTATATTACACTGTTTTGACGACAACAAACTTGTAATGTGCGAGGTTGTAAAAAAACGGGGGGGGGTGCTTAACTTAATTCTTTGTGTATATATATGCCATATATATATATATATATATATATATATATATATATGCCATATATATATATATATGCCATATATATATATATATGCCATATATATATATATATGCCATATATATATATATATATGCCATATATATATATATACCATATATATATATATGCCATATATATATATATATATATATATGCCATATATATATATATATGCCATATATATATATATATGCCATATATATATATATGCCATATATATATATATGCCATATATATATATATGCCATATATATATATATATGCCATATATATATATATGCCATATATATATATATATATGCCATATATATATATATATATATGCCATATATATATATATGCCATATATATATATATGCCATATATATATATATATATATGCCATATATATATGCCATATATATATATATGCCATATATATATGCCATATATATATATGCCATATATATATATATATATATATATATATATATATATATATATGTACATACACACACAAGGTTTGACGTTTGGGGATTTTTTTTTCTTTTCTTTTAATCACTATCGTGGGTGTAGGGAAGTGTGCAGGGACCCCATTCCTTAGTGGGTGTAGGCAAGTGTTTTAATAATAATAATAATAATTCATTTATTTTGTATAGCGCTTTTCAAGTAGCCCAAAGGCGCTTTGACAGAGTGGAAAACATAATGCATAACAATACATCAAAACCACAATTGCAAAAAGACAAGAATCAATATGGAAATATTTAAAGCAAAAGGAGGGAGAAGGAGAAGAGATAGTCAGGGGTTAAATGCTGTGGGTTGAATGTTGAATGCAGTGTTGAACAGGTGGGTCTTTAGTGATGTTTTGAATGTGGTGAGTGAGGAGGAGTCTCTGATGGTGTGAGTACCCCTTCTGGTATATAATGAAGCGTACAAACTCAGCGTTAATCATTGTAGGACGGATCAAATTTTCTTTGCCAAAATGCACAGAGGTGGGTGGATTCATTCAAATGATGTTTGATGACCAAGGTGGATTCATCCAATTGATGGTCACCATGACCACTCCTTTGTGCATCATGATGATGCATAGGGTTGATGAAGCCGTTTCCTAGGCTATTGGGCACAATCCTCGGCAGGTCGCCACTCCAACGCAGGATACATTAATGTGAATGGCTCATTCGTCCCAGTAAGCTGGTGATCATTTTGCCAACCTCGGAAGGACGACAGGCTGAGTCACCCCACCTGGTGTTTATTCAACGACACTAACAGGGGCTTGCACGCAGGACCCTGAGATCTCAAGCCAGCCACCTTAACCATTAAGCCAACACCAGGCTTAATTGACATTTGATACAAGCAAGAAATGTGTTCAAACACAATGGCATTTGTTAGCACAACATCGTAGTTTTTCTGTTTCCAAATTACTACATGCAGTATTTCACTATCAAAATGTTGATGCATCATGGATTTAAAATGATTATTTAGCAACTATTTTATTTCAAACTCCATTGACCCTGCCCAGCCCAACCCTCTTATTTGCAGGTTGCTGTGTCTCCTCCGCCCTCCTTTCCTGTCCGATCATTCCCTTGTTGACTCCAACTTGTCCAACTGTTGCCCTATGCCATTTCATACCAATATTTTGAACATGAACACAGGTTCAAAACCTCACCCTTCCATGTTGTAAAACAAAAATACAAAAGGAGTTGTTTTACATGTCACTCAAATCTGGTTCAAACAAGTTCTCTCTGGCTATTGCCATAGAGCTGCCTCAGTATCAGAGTCTGACATTCATTCAGACTGAAAGTTGCTCCATAGGGACTGCAAGTTGCTCTCTCACTTCAGGACTGGTCTTCCATCTCCACCTCCACTGAACCAATACCAAATTGGAATTCTTCCACAAAAGCCTGCTCTCTTATGCACAGATTTATACCATCTGGTCTAAGTTATACCCATCATCATGCCCTTGGTACATCGAATCCTGAGCCAAGGCAGTTGCCTTCAAACAACTTGCCTTCTTCCTGCAAGACAAATCCAACCAAAGGTAATCTCAGGTCATTCAACAAAGGCCACAACAAGTTCATGTAAAAATAAAGACAACCTCAAGATTGAACGTTCAAACTTGTCTTGCTCATCGAAGAACTGGTCCTTGTTAAGTCTGTCTCTGATGTATGTTCCCCCTCCAACCCGTCCCCCACTTTAGATGGACATTTGTCAAGACCGATGTTGTGTTCCTTTGTTGTGTTGAGAAACTTTTAATGATATACTCCGGATAACCATCGTCACCGAGTGTATTCATGATTGAATGAATGAATGAATGATCGTTTTAAGGCCATTTTCCCCGCTGGAGCGGGGGTTATCCTTGCGGGCCCCATGACAATCATGGCTCCCTGTTTGAGGCAATGTTTTTATGGCCGGATGCCCTTCCTGACGCCAACCCTTGGTCGCCTCTTACGATGCGCAAGGATACGGTGTACCTATTCTAAATCTGGGTACACACCGTGATCATTCATTCCAGCAAGCTGGTACTCAATTTGCCGACCTCGGAAAGATGACAGGCTGAGTCAACCCCCCTGGCGTTAATTCAGCGATTGATCGGGATTCGAACCCAGGATCCTAGGATCCCAAGCCGGCACCCTAACCGCTAAGCCAACACCAGGCTTATAGTCAAAATAATGACAACATGAGTCAAAATAAATTTGTACATTCTCTCATTCTATTTCAACACGGAAAGATTAAAGGTATTTCCCTGACCGCTGTCCAAGATAATGATGCAAATGGTGCGTCATCGCTGACAACTCCCCTCCAGCCAATCTGAGCCAGGGACAGTGGTGACCGAGTCAACAAATGCGCGTTCAGAACACCAATGACGTCATGACTGAAGAACCAATCAGTGTCGCAGTTACTGAGACATGCTTATAAATGCACTAGTTCTCATCTCTTCCGGTCTCTTTGCTGTGAATCGCCTTGAAGAGTACAACACAAAAAGCTTCGGTGTTATTTTCATTATGTCGTGTTTGTTTTCCCGTATATTAAAGTTCTGTAGTACCAAACATGTTTATTTATCTGAAGCAGAATATACAGACAAGACTTTAAATTATATATGTATAATGGTTAAGCTCACCTTCACCAAAAGTTCCATTTTTAACAAGGAAAGGCTGGAGTTTGAGGTCACTCAATTTCAGCAGCACGTTTTTCCAGACAGGAATATCCTGTGTTGTGAGGCACTCATAAGCTTTTCCAAGAGACGCAGAGAGAAGATTTAGCGATGTGTTGGAGACATTGAGACCTACAAACACAAGAGGGCAGTCATATAAAGACATGAAACGCATTGTAACCCTTAATTTACTCGTTTACTATTATCCTTAGAGGATGGAAATTGCTAGACTCTGACACTTTCAGCCAAGCAACCCCACAACTTCTAAAATAGGGATGGGTTGCAAAGATTCCAAATTAAATGTGTTTTAAAATTTTAGGGAAAATTTCAGATTCTTCAGCACCAAAGGAAAACGGATAGGAATGGGCACATCAAATTCCAACCTCAAACAATTAAAAATAACTTGTAAAATAACATTTGCAAATCTCAATGCAAGTTGAAGAAAATTGTAGTTATTTTTATTTTTTTGGGGGAAAACAAAACAAAACGAAGTAGGCCAACAATACTGAAGACGACGACAAAGATTTTTTTTAAAGAAATAAATATATTTTCCTCAAGCCCAAAAATAATGGAATACAAATTGATTTTCATTTAAATTTTGGATAACATGTAATTTTAAAAGAGGACGACGATTTAATCACAGCACTCACAGTCCCAACATTCACAGATTCATACCACGTATTATTTATTTATTCTTATTTTAAAACTTTGGCGAAGGCTCATAATCGAGAACACACACACACACACACACACACACACACACACACACACACACACACACACACACACACACACACACACACACACACACACACACACACACACACACACACACACACACACACACACACACACACACACACACACACACACACACACACACACACACACACACACACACACACACACACACACACACGCCATCACTTCCCGGGATACTCTGCGTACCAGCGACGTCATAACAATGCTGTCGTTTTTTTTCTCACCATACTCAGTGGGACATTTCCTCAAGAGGAATTTCCTCCTCCCCATGTATGCCAACAGATGCGAGGAAGCGATTGAAAGGTTTATGATGAATACAATAAATAGCACCAGGGTTAAAGCCTCTGATATTTCCAATCAGGCTAACGCTCTCACTGGCAACATTGATGTGTGGGGGGAAGGGTGGATATGTGTGTGTGGAGGGGGGGGGGGGGGGGGTGGATATGTGTGTGTGGGGGGGGGGGGGGAGGTGGATGTGTGTGTGTGTGTGTGGGGTGTGTGTGTGTGTGTGTGTGTGTGTGTGTGTAGGGGGGATGTGTTTGTGTGTGTGTGTGTGTGTGTGTGTGTGTGTGTGTGTGTGGATGTGTGTGTGTGTGGATGTGTGTGTGTGTGGATGTGTGTGTGTGGGGATGTGTGTGTGTGTGGATGTGTGTGTGTGTGGATGTGTGTGTGTGTGGATGTGTGTGTGTGTGGATGTGTGTGTGTGTGGATGTGTGTGTGTGGGGATGTGTGTGTGTGGGGATGTGTGTGTGTGGGGATGTGTGTGTGTGGGGATGTGTGTGTGTGGGGATGTGTGTGTGTGGGGATGTGTGTGTGTGGGGATGTGTGTGTGTGGGGATGTGTGTGTGTGGGGATGTGTGTGTGTGGGGATGTGTGTGTGTGGGGATGTGTGTGTGTGGGGATGAGGGTGTGTGGGGATGTGGGTGTGTGGGGATGTGTGTGTGTGGGGATGTGTGTGTGTGTGGATGTGTGTGTGTGTGGATGTGTGTGTGTGGGGATGTGTGTGTGTGGGGATGTGTGTGTGTGTGTGGATGTGTGTGTGTGTGGATGTGTGTGTGTGGGGATGTGTGTGTGTGGGGATGTGTGTGTGTGGGGATGTGTGTGTGTGGGGATGTGTGTGTGTGTGGGGATGTGTGTGAGTGGGGATGAGGGTGTGTGGGGATGTGTGTGTGTGGGGATGAGGGTGTGTGGGGATGTGGGTGTGTGGGGATGTGTGTGTGTGGGGATGTGTGTGTGTGGGGATGTGTGTGTGTGGGGATGTGTGTGTGTGGGGATGTGTATGTGTGGGGATGTGTGTGTGTGGGGATGTGTGTGGGGGGATGTGTGTGGGGGGATGTGTGTGGGGGGATGTGTGTGGGGGGATGTGTGTGGGGATGTTTCTTGGGGGTTGGGGGAGAGGAGGGGGATGTGCGTTTGTGTGGATATGTGTGTGCGTGTGGGGGGAGAGGTGTGGGGGTGTTTGTGTGTGGTGTGTGTGTGTGGATATGTGTGTGTGTGGATATGTGTGTGTGTGGATATGTGTGTGTGTGGATATGTGTGTGTGTGGATATGTGTGTGTGTGGATATGTGTGTGTGTGGATATGTGTGTGTGTGGATATGTGTGTGTGTGGATATGTGAGTGTGTGGATATGTGTGTGTGTGTGGATATGTGTGTGTGTGTGGATATGTGTGTGTGTGGATGTGTGTGTGTGTGGATGTGTGTGTGGATATGTGTGTGTGTGTGTGGGGGGGGGGAGGGGGGTGGGGGGAGGGGTGTGTGTGTGTGTGTGTGTGGGGGGGGGGGTGTATGTGTGTGTGTGTGGGGGCGGGGGGGGGTTGGTGTGTGTGTGTTTGGGGTGGGGGGATGTGTGCGCGTGTTTGTGTGGGGGTGTGTGTGTGGAGGTGTGTGTGCACGGGGGTGTGTGTGTGGGGGGTGGGGGGGTCTGGGGATGTGTGTGTGCATGTGGGGATGTGTTTGTGTGTGTGTGTGAATGTGTGTGTGGGTGTGTGTGGGGGGGTGGATATGTGTGTGTGGGGGGTGGATATGTGTGTGTGGGGGGGTGGATATGTGTGTGTGGGGGGGTGGATATGTGTGTGTGGGTGTGTGGGGGGGTTGGGGTATGCGTGTGGGGGGAGGGGTGTTTGTGTGTGGATGTGTGTATGGGTGTGTGGGGGGTGGATATGTGTGTGTGGGGGGCGGGGGGGGGGGGGGTAGGGGTGGATATGTGTGTGTGGATAGGTGTGTGGGGGGGGGGGGGTATGTGTGTGGGAGGAGGGGTGTGTGTGTGTGTGTGTGCATGTGTGTGGGTAGGGGGGATGTGTGTGGGTGTGTGGGTAGGGGGTGTGTGTGTGGATGTGTGGGTAGGGGGTGTGTGTGTGTGGGTAGGGGGTGTGTGTGTGGGTAGGGTGTGTGTGTGGGTAGGGTGTGTGTGTGTGGGTAGGGGGTGTGTGTGTGGGTAGGGGGTGTGTGTGTGTGGGTAGGGGGTGTGTGTGTGGGTAGGGGGTGTGTGTGTGTGTGTGTGTGTGTGTGGGTAGGGGGTGTGTGTGTGGCTAGGGTGTGTGTGTGTGTGTGTGTGTGTGTGTGTGTGTGTGTGTGTGTGTGTGTACCAGGGTTGTATCCAAGGGGGTTGTGTCAAAGCATGTCCAATGAAAGTGGGGTTGTATCAAAAGTGGGGTTGTATCAAAAGTGGGGTTGTATCAAAAGTGGGGTTGTATCAAAAGTGGGGTTGTATCAAAAGTGGGGTTGTATCAAAAGGGGGGTTGTATCAAAAGGGGGGTTGTATCAAAAGTGGGGTTGTATCAAAAGTGGGGTTGTATCAAAAGTGAGGTTGTATCAAAAGTGGGGTTGTATCAAAAGTGGGGTTGTATCAAAAGTGGGGTTGTATCAAAAGTGAGGTTGTATGAAAAGTGGGGTTGTATCAAAAGTGGTTGCGAGTAAACCGGTCATCACTGCCAGAAGTTTTAAAGTGGCAGTTCTAGTTTTCTTATAAATCATTATTGTTACATTTTTGTTGTTGTGTTCTTGGTTGGGTTTCGGAATAAGCCTGTGTGTTTTGTGAAGTTAAACGCTTCGTGTTTCTTGCATGCCGCGCGTGTCATCACTGCCAGATTGGGAGATAGCCTCGGGAGTTGAAGCTGGTTCGGTTCATCCGTCCAAGGCTGGTGATAACTAGAGTCCCTGTATAAAAAGAGTTGCGCTATGCGCTGACCCGAGATTTCTGGTCACGTGATTTCGTGGCGCCATTTTGTGTCTAACTTCACCGTGCGTGAACGTCAGCTTGGTACGGGAATGTTGTTTATTGCCAAACAAAATGACTGGTTGTTCTGCTTTTGGTTGTTCAAACCAATCTGGGAAATATAAGATGTATAGATTTCCAAGTGATAAAGTCAGAAGACAAATTTGGGAAGCGAAAGTCAGACGAAAGAGCTGAAAGCGGTGAAGCCGTATCGCCTTCTTGCCGTATCGTGAGCAGTCTCTCCGTCTGTAGTCATATTCAAGTCTTCACTTGTCGGAGTAGTGATGAGTCTCACTTGTGAGGAGTGAAGAGTCTCACTTGTGAGGAGTGAACGGAGTAGTGATGAGTTTCACTTGTGAGGAGTGAACGTAGTGGGATGAAGTGTTGGTCTGGTCAGAGTGTTGTATTACGGGCAGAGTTTTCTTACGGTCTGAATGTATGAATCATGTTCTGTATTGAATGTATGAACCAAGTTTTGTACTGAATGTTTACTGTGTTGGCCTCATCGTGTTCCTGGTGAAATTAAACAAGTTATGGTGAATACGACGTCTTATCTGTGCTTTTCCATATCTGTTCGACTAGACGAACCGTGCACACTGCAGGTATTTTTAAAAGTTTTTTCTCTGTTTAATTACGGCTTGGCGCAGTCGAAAATTAAGTGTTAATTAAGTCGCCAGCTATGAAACATATTAATCGATCAGGCAATATCCATCAGAGTTCTGGGCAAGGGTGTAGTAATAAATGAACGTTTCAATCTTACTAGATGCCGATGACGTTTTCCTTATGTCAGAGACAGAAGCTGACTTGCAGCTTGTTAAATCATTACAATGGAAATTGAATATAAATGTCGATAAAACTAAAGTTGTACACTATAGAAATATGGCAATACCACGTACAGAATTTGTTTTAAGTGTGTTAGACTATATGTCGGCTGGAAGTCCTACACCGGAATTGCTCTCGGCACCCTTTTAAAAATATTGGATATGCCCACACTCCTTTCTAAAAGTTATTAAAATTCAGAGAACGACAGCATTGGTTTGTCTTACTTATAATGTTAGCTCTTATATGCAGTGTTGGCTTGTAATATGCATTGCCATACCACTTTTAATATCACCACACAGCTCTTTTTCACGGCAATAGCTGAGTTTTTGACAAAACAAATATCACCTGTATGTAATAATAAGACTAAATATGTGCAGTAAATTTTTTTTTAGCAGGTTTAGAATATATCACCCCATATCGCGAATGTACATGTATATCTAATCCGACACACTTAGACACAAAATGGCGTCCAAATTTGAGTTGACACAACTCTCTATATACAGGGACTCTAGTGATAACTAGCTGCGGACGCGACAGTATATATCATGGAATATTGTGTATAAATTTGGTTATTTGAATAAGATTTCAATTTTGATGAAGGTGTATTTGCATTGAACACAGTTTTAGTTATTTATGCATCAGAATCGAAATGGGCAAAGCATCTGAGGCTTTTGCTCAGCAGTGTATTCGTCGATGGTCTACCAATTTCAAATTAATGTAGAACGTATACTGTTGTATACTAATGTCCTTGTCTTTCGTTTGCTTTATGTACAAACTTCACTGAGCCTCATATCAACTTTAAGGCCCACTTATCAAATCCACCCTACCCCCTTCCCCACGAAAAACCTACCTTTAATTGGTCCAGGAAATAGTGTCGTAAAGTTGGCATCAAAGCGTGAGAAGTGGAATGTTTTATTACTTGTTTTCTGTAGGGTTCAGTGAGGAAAAAAAGGCAATGCTATAATCAAGAGCACCAATAAAATAGCCAATCAAGCTCATACATCCTTATCAGTAAGCAAACCATACCCTCAGAATAACATACTAGTAGAACAAGCATTCTGAGTATTGCGCTGCAATACATGTCCCCTACCGGCAGTCTGTCGTCCGGAAAACTGTTGGGGAAATTACCAAGGGTTATTTGCCCACAGGTTCTGAATCGTTCCCAATCGCTAATTACCTCAGGACGGGCTCACCTGTGGTTCGCACTCGGGACTTCGATGTATACACCTTGCAGACAGGTCAGCAGAAGCACGAGAAAATAAGTTGTTGATAAAGAACCTTTCGAGTCGCTAAATATCAGTAATTTATTATATTTTCCGGTTCATGATCAATGATCGATGTGTATATATAGGTTGCTCGGCTTGACTCCAACCCTCCCGAAAGCGCGCGCTGTGCCGCGCTGTTGACGTTCGCGAGACGAGGCTGAGGGTGCGCGGTGCGGCTTGAGGAGAACTCTGGAATAAACAAGAGATATCCATTTTTCTTTTAATATTTTCGTTTAATTAACGATATCTGCCAAACCACGTGCCCCATCGCAAATTCCAAAAGGACATTTTAGTAGACTGACATGCTGAACAGATCTGTGAAGTTTCTCCTTGATTGGATCAAAAATGAGGGAGGAGCTCAGTTTTAAAGGATGCTTAAAAACGTCATAACTCTGAAACCATGTGATGCATGACGTCGTGCTCGCTGACTTTTTTTGTTCCTCATGGGTATGCAATTGTGCCTGCAAAGTTTGGCCTCGATCTGTTCAACCGTTGCAAAGAAAAAGGGGTTTTCGTGTTTTCACGAAAAACAATATGGCGGCCGAACCACGTGACCTGTGACGTCATAATTACCATTAAAATATTCTGCAGACAGAGTCCCTCATATGGTGAAAATTTGATCTCAATCGGTCCAATCATTGCAGAGAAAATCTTTTTTTAAAGGAAATTAAAACTTAAAATGGCACTGAGTTAAGGATCATCAGAATTATCAGAATTCCCAAAGTTCAAAGTGCCATAACTTTGTCAAAAATGATCGAAACGTCATGACGTTCGAACTTGACCTGTAACTTATCATGAGGAAACCATGTACCAAGTTTGAAATCATTAGCGTTAAGCGTTTAGAAAAAAAAGAGTCCGGAAAGCTGTTCTTTGCATGACGGACTGACGGACTGACAGACGGAGGGACGGAGTGCAAACCTATAGTCCCCTCCGGTTTACACCAGTAGGGGACTAATAATAAAAATAGGGACAATACCCCTGGGTGCTCACCTGGTAGAATAAAGCCATATACTACACAGACTAAAGGCATTTTAAACAGTATCATGGTATTATAAGCCAATTTCAATTGTTGCCAGGAGACAGAGCAGCATGTAGAATCATACCAACGTAATCACAAAATTATAAATAAACAGGAAAAAACAACAACACCTATTTCTGGGGAGCAACACCTCCTCCACTCATCCCTCCTTCCTTCCCCTGCTTCCCCTCTCCCCCCCCCTTTCACTCACTCACCGCAGGCAGGTCCTGCCATAGACCCCGATTTTTCTAATGCCGTGAACAAACTTGAGTTGCAAAAAATACCACATATAATTTTAGTCAAGTTTGGTCACAATCCCATGAACTGTTTCAGAGAAGTTCCAAGTGTTTAAGGACTGACGGACGGATGACGCGCCATCCAATAAGATCCCCGGAACTATGTTCCAGGTGAGCTAAAAAGTGGCATTTTGTGCAACCCCTCCCCCCACAACCATTGTGTGCAACCCCGTCTGTGGTTGAGTGAGAGGCATGCAACCACAGACAAAGGGTGTCTGCTCCATGGATAAGAGAATGAAGGAATGGAGAGGAGTGTTCAGTTGAGAATTGGCTGGAAAAACATGTGCGTGCAACCTGGGGAGGCTGGAGGGACTGGAAAATGGGAGGAAAATCTCCACGCATGGCTTGCGGACTTCCTCTCTGGTCGAAGTCAACGTGTGGCCCTGAATGGATTTCTCTCATTCCCCTTCCTGTTCAGGCTGGAGTTCCCCAAGGCAGTGTTCTGGGTCCTGTGCTTTTTCTGGTCTTCATCAATGATCTCTCCGACTCTCTGGAAAATCCTCTCTATCTCTTTGCTGATGACTCCACTCTCTGCCGCTCCATTCCTCATCCCTCAGATCGGCAGTCTGCAGCCTCGTCACTCTGCAGACCTAAACAAAATCACATACTGGTCAAACAAGTGGAACATGTCTTTCAATCCTGACAAATCTCACACTCTTACGATGTCTCTCCGAAAAGACCGACTGGACAACCCTCCCATATACTTTCTCAACAATTCTCTCCAACAAGTTCGGTCGCTCAAGCTTTTGGGTCTCACTATCTGCCATGATCTTTCCTGGGAAAACCACATTTCCAGCTGGCCTCCAAAGCCAGTCGCCGACTGGGCATCCTCCATCGTGCGAAGTCGTTCCTTGGCACACCTGAGCTCCTCACCACATACAAGGCTTTCATCCGCAGCTCAATGGAATACTATTCTTCCCTCTGGGCCGGTGCTCCTGCCTCACACCTAGCTCGGCTTCACGCTGTTGAAACCAAAGCTTTCAGAATCATTGGAATCTCCCGCGATGAAGCTAACTCCGAGGGCCTTTCACTCACACCACAGGCAGGTTGGTAGTCTTTCTGTCTTCTACAGACTCCTCTCCGGCCTTGCTCCGCCAGCTCCTTCTGTGCTCTGTCCCCCAAATATTCCCACAGGTCGCACAAGATCTGCCAGCAACCCTCTTATGGTTAAACTGCCAAAATCTAGGCTCTCTGCTCACCTTAACTCTTTCATTCCTTTTTTCTCCCGCTTCTGGAACAAACTCCCCCACTCCCTTCAATCCCACTCCTCCCTCCAGGTCTTTAAAACAGCTGTTCACCACCATCTCTCATCTTCCCTCATCCAAAACCTTGATCTTTTCCACCCCCACTAATTCACCCCAGATCCACTTTTTTGAAATTCCAACTTCTTTCCTGGAAGTCCTTGCAGTGTCCATATGTTTTATACGTCTCTCACCTCCCCCCAAGCCCTCTCCCTCCCACAGACATCTCGATGTCCCTGCTCTCAAATGTTGTGTTAGTGTACCCCCTCTCTCCCCATCCTGTCTACCGCTCCCCTTAGTATGTTTTATGTGTCGGTTTGACTTTTTGTGTGATTAATGATAGCTCTTTCACGAGCCTCGATCTTGTATACAAAAAAACAACAACAACAACAAAAAAAAAGCCAGAGGGGATAAAATCCAGAGTACGTTAGCTTATCTGTGGTGGGCGAAAAGCCGACCTTGAGACTTGGCCTCCTTCCAAGCCATGCCAATAACAGTCATGGACGGGGTCAATTTGTGTCTCTTAAGTCTCATCTCCATTGGGAAAGGTCACCTGTTTGGAACAAGCTCGATTGCATGTTGTTACGTGCTCCTCTCCAAACCACGGTCACGGTGTACCTCCGAGCCCCGAGAGGAGTCACGGCAGAAAAATGTGTTATTCTGTATGTCAAAGATCAATGGTGAAACCACACCAATTGTTACCAACAAACAAGTATTGTATTAAGGTCACACAAGAATAACAGTACAATAACAATAGTAATCAATTGTACAACCAATATATCATTTTCCTATGATGGTACCATCAGTTCGTACAAGGTAACTCACTGTGCTCCAAGTGAGTGAAACAAGAACATTCCCAATGTCTCTATCCCGGCATCAAGCCAAAGTCGATCCGCTCCAGTGATCGTCAGAACGATGTCGTATCGAAACCAGAATCCCGCTCGGTTGACAGTCACACTGCCAAAGATGGGCGAAAGCACCCTCCAGAAGCGACGGGGAAATCACACCTTCAGGTATGGACGTTCGACGGCTCCCAATCGGCGAACCGCAGATTTCCCACTCAAAAGCCACGTTACACACATACACCAAGTTAACGTCTGGATGCGGTGAAAATGGTTGAAGCGAGGTGCAAACCCTGGAGCGATGCGAAAATCGGCGCGAGTCAAAATGGCCAACTTCCCATTCTCGAGACGTAACGGCCCTCCAATGATTCTCTTTGGAATCAACAGCAAAACCTGTCACGCAGGTTTATCTGTCACAGCGATAACAACTGTCGCAGGAATCCCTTTCCCAGGAAACCCCAAAGTTCGCTAGTGACCTCCGTTCGCCAGCGTTTGCTCCAGACATCCAAACAGCTCGGCTTCTTGTCCGACTCACTCGCTCCGCCTTCTTTTCCTCTTCTTCCTCTTCGTCTTCGTCCGGTTTCTTTTAAAACATTAACTTTTTTTACCTTTTGAAAATAGTAATCTCGATTTCACTTAAACGCCAACAATAGTAGTACATGCAACCAAAAATGTTTACAGTGGATGAGAACAACAACGGAAGTGACGAATCCGTAACACTTCCCCCCCCCTCAAGAAAGAAAGTTTGAACATAGTGAAAACTTTCTTTGCATGCAAAAACTCTTTTAACAAACAAAAGTAAAACTCACACCCAAAAGATGATTTCACGTGAACAATAATTAATATTCCCCAAAATAAAGCAACAAAACTTCCAAACAACCTCCAGGAATTTCCAAAGTTAGTTCACTCTGGATAAAGCATCAGCAACGACATTGTCCCTGCCCTTTTCATGCTCAATTTCCAAGTTGAACTCCTGCAAAGCCAAACTCCATCTCATCAACCTCTGATTTTTATTTTTCATTTTTTTGAATGAAGGTTAAGGGGTTATCAGTGAAGACTTTTACAGGAAAGGTAGTACTGTTCCTAGATACACCTCATAATGCTGAAGCGCTAGCAGGAGAGCAAGGGTCTCTTTTTCCACGGTGGCATAATTTGCCTGGTGTTTGTTAAACTTTTTGGAATAGTAGCACACCGGGTGATCCACTCCATCCTCATCTTCCTGTAATAGAACTGCCCCAGCCCCCACATCACTTGCATCAATGGCCAACTTGAAAGGTGCTTGAAAATCCGGGGCTGCTAGGACAGGAGAGTTCATTAATATCGCTTTGACGTGGGCAAAGGCAGCTTGACATTTGTCATCCCAAATAAACTTGGTCTCTTTCCTCAGCAAATTCGTTAAATGGGCTACCACATCAGAAAAATTCCTGCAGAACCGCCGGTACCAACCAGCCATACCCAAGAATCTCATGAGCTCCTTCTTCCCTTTTGGAACTTGGAAGCCATCAATGGCTTCTATCTTGGCTGTCACCGGTTGCACCTGACCCTGACCTACTACATGGCCTAGGAACACCACCTGTGCCTTTACAAACTCACTCTTAGATAAGTTGATGGTCAACCCTGCCTCGGTCAGTTTCTTGAAAAATGCATGAATTTGTTTAATATGATCTTCCATGGTCATGGTGTGGATGATGACGTCATCCAGATAAGCCTCCACCCCCTCAAGGTCTGCAATGAGTTTATTAATCAGCCGTTGAAATGTAGCAGGCCCATTTTTCAATCCAAAGGGACGAACCTTGTACTGATACAACCCATTTGGTGTGACTAAAGCTGAGATTTCCTTGGCTCTATCAGTAAGAGGAATCTGCCAATACCCTTTCAGCAAGTCAAATTTAGTTACAAATTTAGCTGGGCCTATTCTATCAATACAGTCATCAATCCTTGGGATGGGATACGAGTCGGTCTTGGTCACTGCATTAACCCGTTTTAAATCCGTACAACAGCGAAAACTGCCATCGGGTTTTGGAACCAACACACATGGTGAGCTCCATTCACTGCTGCTTGGTTCGATGGTGTCATTCTCCAACATATACTGAACCTCCTTCCGAAGATACTCCATCTTCACAGGGTTCATCCGATAGTGGTGTTGCTTCACAGGAGTGGCTTCCCCCACCTCAATGTCATGATATACCAGGTCAGTACGACCAGGTACATCTGTGAACAAATGTGCAAACGCAAAAATTAGGCTGGATAGTTGTCCTTGTTGTTCCCTCGTCAAATGACCTAATTTCTCATCTGAATGACTGAACACTTCTGTGTTCGTCAATCTGGGACAAGCCTGGTCATCAATGTTATCAAACTTCACACCGGCCTCAACCTCTGGATTCTCTTGCACCCCGACTACAGGCACGACAGGTGAGACAGGAACCATTTTCCCCACAGGCTTCCTCTCATAATATTTCTTCAGTCGGTTGACATGACACAGCTGCCGCTTTTTCCGTCGGTCAGGAGTTGTCACCACGTAATCTGTTTCATTAACCCTCCTTTCGATTGCATAGGGACCAAAATATCTAGCCTGTAGTGGCTGACCTGGAACAGGAAGCAACACTAGCACTCGGTCCTCAGCACTGAAATTTCTTATCTGAGATTTATTGTCATGTCTCACTTTCATTTTATCCTGTGTCACTTTCAAGTTTCTTCTCGCAACTTCACAAGCCTTTGCCAATCTGTGCCGAACCGTTGACACATACTCTATCACTGTTGACTGTGACTCCTCCTGTAGCCACTGTTCTTTCACCAATTTCAATGGTCCTCGCACTGCGTGTCCAAACACAAGTTCAAAAGGACTGAACCCCAATGACTCCTGAACAGATTCCCTCGTAGCAAACAACAATAAGGGTATTCCTTCATCCCAATCCTTGTCACATTCAAAACAATATGTTCTGATCATATTCTTCAATGTCTGGTGAAACCTTTCCAAGGCCCCTTGGCTCTCAGGATGGTAAGTACTTGATCTTACTTGCTCCACTCACAACAGGTGTATCACTTGCTGAAAAAGTGGTGACATGAAATTGGAACCCTGATCAGGCTGGATGACCTTAGGTAGGCCAACCAAAGTGAAAAATTTAATCAAGGCCTTCACAATAACTGCCGCAATAATTTTCCTAAGAGGCACTGCCTCTGGGAACCTTGTGGAAGCGCACATGATGGTCAGCAAATACTGATGTCCAGCCTTACTTTTAGGTAAAGGGCCTACACAGTCAATAATGACACGGCTGAATGGCTCTTCAAAAGCTGGAATTGGTTTTAAAGGTGCGGATGGGACTTTCTGATTAGGTTTTCCCACCAGCTGGCAAGAATGGCAAGATTTACAGAAATCCGCTACATCACGTCGCAAAACTGGCCAGAAAAAATGTACCGATATTCTGTCACAGATCTTGTTCACTCCAAGGTGCCCGGCCAAAGGTGTCTCATGCGCCAAACTCAATATCTCCTTCCGGTACGGCGGTGGCACCACAATTTGGTAATGAACTTTCCACTCATCGTTTGCTGGCACCTCCGGTGGTCTCCATTTTCTCATGAGTATTTCCTCTTTCATGAAGTCACCAACAGGTATCTTCATAGCCTCTTCCTCTGTAACGGCTTTATCAATCAAACTCCGGATCTCTGTGTTGCTCTTCAACAAGTCTCTTTCGGACCAGCACCGTTTGCTCAACCTCGCTCCCAGATGTCTCCGACGGACTCTCTATTTCCTCTTTGGTTCCAGATACCACCTTTTCCTTAAGTTCCTTGATGTCACTCCCTTTCCTATTACCTCTTTCAGAATTTTCCTCCAATACCTCTAAGGAACCCAAATCCACATCGCCTTCCTTCTCCTTCTCTTCAGAGCACTTCCGACCCATAGCACAAGTCACTGCACAATATGGAAATATACCCGGAATCTCCTGCTCCAACTGTGCGGTGTTATTTTCCATACTGGGCTTTTCAACCAACATTGGGTTACCAGAAACTCGACCACCGGCCAAATCATTCCCGATAATAAGAGATTCCCTCTACAGGAAGAGTGGCTTGTAAACCTACGGTGACCAGTCCTGACACCAAATCAGACTTAAAATGGATGACATGAAGAAGAGCTTTAACATAGCCACCAATCCCCTGCAAAAGAACACCAACACCAGTTGCCATCTTCTCTGACAATGGCAAAATGCCTTCAAGCATCAAAGATTGATGTGCTCCTGTGTCCCTCAATACCCTAACAGGTCTCTGGTTCGTTAAGTCTCCATCCAGTGACACAAACCCCTCTGAAATAAAAGTTTTGTAACCCTCTTGTACAAGGACGTTCTGTGATGCCGTAACTTTGGCATGGGAACTTTCACAAGGCACTGTCCTCCAAGGACGATTTCTCGCATTGGCCAATGCATTTGGAGTTTCACTAGTTTGACTCCGCTCCTGATTTTTCCTTTTCAGGGCGTAACATTGGGACATCAAATGCCCAGGTTTCTTGCAAAAAGCGCAAGTCGGCCCGGAGGAAAAACTCGTGGTCTGCCTCGGGCCCCCCGGAAGATAAGTCTGTCTTGGAACTGTAGTCTTCTGATCCCTAAAAGTCACGGTATCAGATTTGTCCCCATAGTCATCTCTAGGCCGCCTCCATGAATATTTGTTCTCCGCACCTGATTTACCATAACTCCCTGGCTAACTTGGCGGGAAGTTAGGTTTGTGGAACCCCATCCTGTGTGTCAAGGCAGTCATCTGCCACGGTTGCTGCCTCATACAACTCTAGTACTTTATTTTCATCCAGATGTACTTTCATGTCCACGTGGACACACTGTTTGAATTCCTCCACCAAGATCAATTGTCGTAACAGGTTGAAGTCTTTCCCAATCTCCTTCGAGTCACACCACCTATCAAACATGGTTTCCTTTATTCTGGCAAACTCCACATGGGTCTCACTCTCCCTCTTCCTGGCATTCCTGATTTTTTGTCGGTAAGCTTCAGGGACCAATTCATAGGCTTTGAGAATTTGGCTTTCTTCACTTTCTCATAATCTGCACATTGGTCAATTGGTAAAGCCGAATAGATATCTTGAGCTTTACCCACCAAAACACTTTGCACTAACATAGTCCAGGACACCACAGGCCATTTTAGCATTTGAGCCACTTTCTCAAAGTGTAAAAAAAAAAACTTGGCTACCTCCTTTTCATTGAAGGGTGGAACCAGCCTCACATGCCTACCAACATCCCAAGTGTTCTGACTAGTTGTCGAACTAGCCGGCATGGATACTACTTTTCTCCGCTCTCCCAGTAATTCCAACTCCTTGAGTTTAAGTTCCTTCTGATACTCCATGTCACGTTCCTTTAACTCCCTTTCGGCTCTCCTTTCCTCTGCTCTTCTTTCCTCGAGTTCTTGTTCCTGTTCTGCTCTTCTTTCCTCGAGTTCTTGTTTCTATTCTGCTCTTCTTCCCTCAAATTCTCGTTCCTGTTCTGCTCTTTCCTTTTCTGCTCTTTCCTTTTTTGCTTTCCTTTCCTCTGCTCTTCGTTCCTCGGCTTTCCATTCCAACTCTTTTAACCTTTCCTGGCTCTGCAGTTGCATCTCCATTTTCCGGCGCTCCACATTTTCTTTTTCCTCGGGTAACCAATCCAAGGCTACCTCTTTCCATGTTCCTTGTCCCACCAGAGATTCTACCATCAATGTCTGCATCTCTGCTTTCTTCATATTAACTCGGACCTCCAAGTTAAAATATTTGGCCAATATCATGAGTTCCGATCTTTTTAACGCCTGGAACTGTGCCTCATTAGGGGACGCCGCAAACTTTTCTCCGTCAAACACCATGGTGACTATTAGTTAGCACCTGTTAACCTTCACACAAAAATTTTAAAATTTTTACAAAAAATTTGGGAATGTCAGGAAATTCCAAATTTGGGAATTTTGGGAATGTTAGAGAATTCTATCCCGGACGGGCCCCCAATTTCTGTTACGTGCTCCTCCCCAAACCCCGGTCACGGTGTCCCTCCGAGCCCCGAGAGGAGTCACGGCAGAAAAATGTGTTATTCTGTATGTCAAAGATCAATGGTGAAACTACACCAATTGTTACCAACAAACAAGTATTGTATTAAGGTAATTAAGGACGTAATACTTTCGGAGATCTCGCGAGATCACGGCGAGGTCACGTCTTTTCGAAGCTGCTCCATGCGCTCACGCTTTCGAAGCTAAGTGATATTTCTCAATCGTGTTTTTTGTCGAGACTGTATCTATCTTTCGGTGTATGTACCTATAGCGTATCTTTTGGAAAATTTTCGGTGCTAATTTTTCGTACATGTATACACAATCGTCGGTTAATGGTATCGAGTATTCTGCGGCCTAGTACTCGTAGGCTTGGACTACCGTACCGTCTCTGACCTTGTGGTTTGTTTTTCTCTCAGCGATTCTTCGAATGCGCTGAAATTATTTTCGTTCACTGTTTCGTCCCAGTCGTTCACCCCGTACCTCCTTGTTTAATATCTGTACTCACAAAAAAAAAAAAAAAAAAAAAAAAAAAAAAACCCAAAAAAACTATTTCCTTCCCAGGTCTTATTCATTTATTTGTTCTTTTTGTTCGTTCGTTTTTCGTTCGCGATCACGCGGTTAGAAATGTATAATCTCTCCCCTGAACAACTATTTTCTCTCATATATTATAACACCCTTTTCTTCTTTTCCTACAAAAGGATGCTTTCGTCTTGCTCACCAAATCTATTCATTCCAAAAAATATATATAATGCCATCTCTTACAGTTCCTCCTTTCTACATTCCCTAAACTATCCAGAACTCCATCCCTCCTCCAGTGTCCTCAAACGTATTTTTGACTCGAAGGTCTCAAACTCATTTTGCAAAAAATGTTCGTTTCCCATGAATCGTACACTTTTCAAAATCCAATCTCACCCCTCCCCTCCAAATCCTCCCCATCACCCATCCCTTTCAAATCTCCCCCCTTGCCCCTTCCCTCCCCTCCCTCCTAAACTCCCCCCACACCCCTCCCCTCCGAGACTCTCCCTCGCTCCTCCCCTCCTAGACTCCCCTCTCACCCCTCCTCCTCAAAGCATCCTCCCTGCTTCTTCCTCCTTCCAACTTTCACCTTCATCTCCCCAAACCTTCTGCCTTGCTCTTCCCCCTCCTCAAATAACACCTCACTGTGCCTCACCCAATCTCCATCAAACCTTTTGTCCGCCCCATTCTTCCCTTTCTCCAAGCTATTCTGAAATCTCTGACACACCTTCAACAGCTCTCCCTACCTCTTCCTCCTCTTCCACATCTTACCCTACCCCCCCCCCCCCTGTTCTGGACCCGATGCTCCCCCTTCCTCTTCATTAACGGTATGGACCTCAAACATCCGGGGCCTTCGCTCAAACTTGACTGACCTCTCCATACAGGTTGCTTCTGACAAACCAGATGTGATCTGCTTAACAGAAACTTTCCTCCTTCATGAGGTCTCTGATGCCTTGGTATCTCTCCCAGGTTACTCCCTCCTCCGGTATGATAGACCTGAGCCTCGTCCTGGAGGTGGGGTTGCTATCTTTATAAAAAACTCTCTTCCTCACTCGCCCTGCACTGCCCTCTCTCCACCTCACCCCCAGGAATACCTTTGGCTACGGCTTCCCCTTCGCTCCCACCTTTTGTTCATATGTGTGTTGTACCGTCCACCAATCAGCGATGACTCCATCTACATCTCACTGTCTGATAATATGGACCAACTTCTATCTACCCATCCCAACTCTCTCTTCCTCATATGTGGTGATTTCAATTGTCACCATGCCAGTTGGCTGGGTGTGGGTACCTCTCTCACCAGCCATGGCTCTTCAGCAAAGGACTTCTGCGACTCACTGGGACTGACTCAATCTGTCAATTTCCCGACCCGGATCTCAGTCAACGGAGCATCTTCTCTTCTGGATTTGGTTATGACAAACTTCCCTGAAAATGTCTGCTGCTTTTCTTCTGCTCCAATCGGCTCATCTGATCATGTGCTTGTCAAAGTGGACATCTCTCTGACCATTCTCAGAGAGCCTCCTCAGCGTCGACGAGTCTGGCATTTCACTCAGGCCAACTGGCACGGTCTTCAAGCAGCCATCAATCATCTGGACTGGTCTCCCATCTCTACCGCCTCTGACATCAACTCATCCTGGGAATTCTTTCAAAGTAAATTGCTCTCTCTCATGCACAGATTTATACCATCTCGTCTTCAGTTGTCATACCCTTCCTCCCGTCCATGGTACACGGAATCTTGTGGTGAGGCTGTTGCCCTGAAACAACTTGCTTTCGTCTCCTGGAAAGCAAATCCAACGGAAGGAAATCTCATTTCCTTTCACAAAGCCCGAAACAAGTGTGTGTCCACCCTCAGGAGAGCCAGGAAACAAAATCTCACCATTCTCAAGACCGAACTCTCTTATCTGTCTCCCTCTTCCAAATCCTGGTGGCGTCTGGTCAAATCTGTTTCTGGTGTTTGTTCCCCCTCCATCCCCTCCCTCACCTCAAACGGCTTAACGGCTGACTCCGCACGTGAAAAAGCTGAATGCCTCAACTCTGTGTTTGCCTCTAAATCTTGTGTCCCAAACCCATCCCTCTCTGTACCCAGCTGCTCCTGGACTCTGTGTCCTTTCCTCCTGACAAGGTGGAAAAGTTTCTGGCAACCCTCGACTCTGATTCTGCAACTGGTCCTGACGGCATCAGCCCACGGGTCCTAAAATCATGTTCTTCTGCACTTTCACTCCCTCTTTCTGTTCTCTTCACCCTCTCTTTTGCTCAAGGTCATCTGCCATCTGCTTGGAAATCAGCCAACATCACCGCTTTGCACAAAAAAGGTGCAAAAACAGATCCCAGCAACTACAGACCAATCAGCCTTCTCCCAATTATCAGCAAAGTCATGGAATCCATCATTGCTTCAGATATTAAATCTTTCCTCTTCTCCAATGGCTTGATCTCTGATCATCAATTTGGTTTCAGACCTGGTCACTCTACTCTGGACGTGCTGCTTCTGCTTTCTCAACAATGGATGGAGGTCCTCAACGCCAAACAGGAAATTAGAGCTGTCTCCCTTGACATTTCACGTGCCTTCGATACGGTCTGGCACCCTGCTCTGCTCTCCAAACTCTCCTCCTTTGGTATCCATGGAAATCTCCACGCATGGCTGGCGGACTTCCTCTCTGGTCGTAGTCAACGTGTGGCCCTGAATGGGTTTCTCTCATCTCCTCTTCCTGTTCAGGCTGGAGTTCCCCAAGGTAGTGTTCTGGGCCCTGTGCTTTTTCTGGTCTTCATCAATGATCTCTCTGACTCTCTTGAAAATCCTCTCTATCTCTTTGCTGACGACTCTACTCTCTGTCGCTCCATTCCTCATCCCTCAGATCGGCAGTCTGCAGCCTCCTCACTCTCTGCAGACCTGGACAAAATCACAGACTGGTCAAACAAGTGGAACATGTCTTTCAATCCTGACAAATCTCACACTCTTACAATGTCTCTCCGAAAGGACCGACTGGACAACCCTCCCATCTACTTTCTCAACAATCCTCTCCAAGAAGTTCTGTCACTCAAGCTTTTGGGTCTCACTATCTGCCGTGATCTTTCTTGGGAAAACCACATTTCCAAGCTGGCCTCCAAAGCCAGTCGCCGACTGGGCATCCTCCGTCGTGCGAAGTCCTTCCTTGGCACACCTGAGCTCCTCACCACATACAAGGCTTTCATCCGCAGCTCAATGGAATACTGTTCCCCCCTCTGGGCTGGTGCTCCTGCCTCACACCTTGCTCGGCTTCACGCTGTTGAGGCCAAAGCTTTCAGAATCATTGGAATCTCCTGCGATGTAGTCAACGCCGAGGGCCTTTCACTCACTCACCGCAGGCAGGTTGGTGGTCTTTCTGTCTTCTACCGACTCCTCTCCGGCCTTGCTCCCCCAGCTCTCTCTGTGCTCTGTCCCCCCAATATTCCTTCAGGTCGCACAAGATCTGCCTGCAACCCTCTTCTGGTTAAACTGCCAAAGTCTAGGCTCTCTGCTCACCTTCACTCTTTCATTCCCCTTTTCTCCCGCCTCTGGAACAAACTCCCCCACTCCCTTCAATCCCACTCCTCCCTCCAGGTCTTTAAAACAGCTGTTCACCACCATCTCTTATCTTCCCCCATCGAAAACCTTGATCTTTTCTACCCCCGGTAATTCACCCCAGAGTCCTTGCAGTGTTCATATGTTTTAATCCTCTCCCACCTCCCCCCAAATCCTCCCAATGTCCCTGCTCTCAAATGTTGTGTTTGTGTCCTTCCCCCTCTCTTTGTGTCCTTCCCCCTCTCTCCCCATCTTGTCTACCGCTCCCCTTGTTTTTTGTGTTTTGTGTGTCGGTTTGTCTTTTTGTGTGATTAATGTTAGCTCTTTCACGAGCCTCGATCTTGTATACAAAAAAAAAAAAAAAAAAAAAAAAAAAAAGGTCACACAAGAATAACAGTACAATAACAATAGTAATCAATTGTACAACCAATATATCATTTTCCTATGATGGCACCATCAGTTCGTACAAGGTAACTCACTGTGCTCCAAGTGAGTGAAACAAGAACATTCCCAATGTCTCTATCCCGGCATCAAGCCAAAGTCGATCCGCTCCAGTGATCGTCAGAACAATGTCGTATCGAAACCAGAATCCCGCTCGGTTGACAGTCACACTGCCAAAGATGGGCGAAGGCACCCTCCAGAAGCGACGGGGAAATCACACCTTCAGGTATGGACGTTCGACGGCTCCCAATCGGCGAACCACAGATTTCGAACTCAAAAGCCACGTTACACACATACACCAAGTTAACGTCTGGATGCGGTGAAAATGGTTGAAGCGAGGTGGAAAACCTGGAGCGATGGGAAAATCGGCGCGAGTCAAAATGGCCAACTGCCCATTCTCGAGACGTAACGGCCCTCCAATGATTCTCTTTGGAATCAACAGCAAAACCTGTCACGCAGGTTTATCTGTCACAGCGATAACAACTGTCGCAGGAATCCCTTTCCCAGGAAACCCCAAAGTTCGCTAGTGACCTCCGTTCGCCAGCGTTTGCTCCAGACATCCAAACAGCTCGGCTTCTTGTCCGACTTACTCGCTCCGCCTTCTTTTCCTCTTCTTCCTCTTCGTCCGGTTCCGGTTTCTTTTAAAACATTAACTTTTTTTACCTTTTGAAAATAGTAATCTCTATTTCACTTAAACGACAACGATAGTAGTACATGCAACCAAAAATGTTTACAGTGGATGAGAACCACAACGGAAGTGACGAATCCATAACAATGTCCATAGACCATCACTTGTGGCTCTAACTTGGACAAATCGTGAAAATCCAAACCCAGGTTTAGCTTTGGCTGCAGTGTATGTGACGTCACCAGCGACATACATTACGTCGTTAACAATCAACAAGTACTGAGCCCGAGTCGGTTTTGCTCAACTTCTATCCTCAATTTTGAAGGAAAGGTGATGTTTTCTGGTTGGTGCAGCACAGGCATGGGCTTAATAGCCCCCTTCTGCACCAAAATTGCTCATACATCCTTGTAGTATGTAGGCAGACAAGATATTTGCAATTGCCCAAGAAAGGAAGGTCTCCCTCCCTCCCCCAAAATTAAAATAATTTTTAAAAATGGGGGAGGGGGGGAGTTGTATACAAAGGCGAGCCTCGTGGAAGAGCTAATGCACTGAATGGATAAAGACGTAACAGGATGCAAAAGTAACAGTAGAGAGAGCGGGGGGGGGGGGAGCACCAACCAAAGCCAAGGTAGAAGGCCAAGGTGGAGGGAGACTTGGACAAATAAAGGGCATGGAGAGGAATGGGAGCAGGATAGGATGCATGGGGTGGACACGATGGATACAGGAGGAAACACCAAGGAGGGTTACTATCCTTAATGATGAATAAAGGGATAGATTAAATTAACAGGGTATGAATGAAATGCAGGCATAATGGACCAAATAGCATCCATGCACACAGGAAATTTGTATTAACACATCGAATGTACGACTGCGGACACCACGCTAACAGAAACACAAAGCTGATAAAAAGACAACCTGGGGCAGGCTGCTGAATGGTTCAAACTTGCTAATGGAGACAAGGCATTGTTGTTGACGTTTCCATTTCTGACCCATCCTTGGGAAAAAAATAAAAAATCAATTGAACAGAATTTGTAAGAAATATATTTAGCCATGATGCTAGCTGAAATTTTTTGCATAAATATCTATTTTAAAAAGTGATAAACCCCATGCGAGTGAAAAGTGGGAACAAATCAATGTTTCCTCTGATATAAATAAATACAAAAAACAAAACAAAAACTAAGTTTCAACTACAATTTGGAGATTCTCGCGAGATCTTGGAGACGGCGGCAGGGATTTTCGAAGCTCCACACGGTCTCCACGTTTTTCGAAGTTAAGTCTGTTCACAATTGTATTTTGTCGAAACTGTATTTATCTTTCGGTGTGTGAAGTTATTGTGTGAAACTTTGGTTGTTTCTCGGTGTTTATCTTTCATAAATTGATCGTCTGTTTGCCGTGTCGTGTCTTGAGGCCTTGTACAGTGTGCACTGTACAACCTTGAGGCTTTGTTCTTCTCTCAGCGGTCCGTCGTTTGTGATCCAATAACTTTCGTTCTCTGTATTCCCAGTCTTTTCACCCATAGCCTACTTCCTTGTGTAAATCTCAACTCGGGGGGGGGGGGAAAAAAAAAAAAAAAAAAAAAAAACAAAACAAAAAAAAAACATTTTCCTTCTCTGTTATCATTCGTTTATTCATTCTTATTCGTTCGTTCGTTCTTCGACCACGTGTTTCTCCCCCATTTCCCCAGATAGTTTTCACTCATTAACCTTCAATGTTTACACTTTCCCCTCAAGTTATGTATTCCGTCATATTTTATAACACCTTTTTCTTCTTCTTCTTTAAAAGGCTGCTTTCGACTTGCTCACCAAATCAATTCATCCCAAAAAAAATATCCATCTCCTATAGTGCCTTTTTTCTACATTCCCTAAACTCTCCTGCACTCCATCCTCCATCCAGCGTCCTTAAACGTATTTTTAACTCGAAGGTCACAAGCAACTCATTTTGCAATAAATGTTCGTTTCCCATAAATCGTACACTTTCAAAAATCCAATCTCACCCCTCCCCTCCAAATCTTCCCCATAACCCCTCCCCTCCAAATCTTCCCCATCACCCCTCCCCTCCAAATCTTCCCCATCACCCATCCCTTTCAAATCTCCCCCCTTGCCCCCTCCCTCCTAAACGACCCCCTCACCCCTCCCCGCCAAGACGCCCCCTCGCCCGTCCCCTCCTAGACTCCTGCCTCACCCCTCCCCTCCAAATCTCCCCCATATCCCATCCCTTTCAAATCCCTCCCCTTGCCCCTTCCCTCCCAAACTTCCCCCTCACCCCTCCCCTTCAAATCTCCCCACCCTCATTGCTTCTCAATTTCCCCCCTCTCACTCCCCCTCCTCAAAGCGTCCTCCCCGCTTCTTCCCCCTTCAAACTCTCACCTCCATCTCCCCCAACCTTCTGCCTCGCTCTTCCCCCTCCTCAAATAACACCTCATTGTGGCTCACCCAATCACCATCAAACCTTTTGTCCGCCCCATCCTTCCCTTTCTCCGAGCTATTCTGAAATCTCTGACACACCTTCAACAGCTCTCCCTACCTCTTCCACCTCTTCCACATCTTACCCTACCCCTCCTCCCCCCTGTTCTGTATCTGATGCTCCCCCTTCCTCTTCATTAACGGTATGGACCTCAAACATCCGGGGCCTTCGTTCAAACTTAACTGATCTCTCCATACAGGTTGCTTCTGTCAAACCAGACGTGATCTGCTTAACAGAAACTTTCCTCCTTTATGATGTCTCTGATTCCATAGTATCTCTCCCTGGCTACTCCCTCCTCCGGTATGATAGACCTGAGCCTCGTCCTGGAGGCGGGGTTGCTATCTTTATCAAAAACTCTCTTCCTCACTCGCCCTGCACTGCACTCTCTCCACCTCACCCCCAGGAATACCTCTGGCTACGGCTTCCCCTTCGCTCCCACCTCTTGTTCATATGTGTGTTGTACCGTCCACCAAACAGTGATGACTCCATCTACATCTCGCTGTCTGATGATATGGACCAACTTCTATCTACTCATCCCAACTCTCTCTTCCTCATATGTGGTGATTTCAACTGTCATCATGCCAGTTGGCTGGGTGTGGGTACCTCTCTCACCAGCCATGGCTCCTCAGCAAAGGACTTCTGCGACTCACTGGGACTGACACAATCTGTCAATTTCCCGACCCGGATCTCAGTCAACGGAACATCTTCTCTTCTGGACTTGGTTATGACTAACTTCCCTGAAAATGTCTGCTGCTCTTCTTCTGCTCCGATCGGATCATCTGATCATGTCCTTGTTAAAGTGGACATCTCTCTGACCATCCTCAGGGAGCCTGCTCAGCGTCGACGAGTCTGGCATTTCACTCAGGCCAACTGGCACGGTCTTCAAGCAGCCATCAATCATCTGGACTGGTCTCCCATCTCTACCACCTCTGACATCAACTCATCCTGGGAATTCTTCCAAAGTAAATTGCTCTCTCTCATGCACAGATTTATCCCATCTCGTCTTCAGTTGTCATACCCTTCCTCCCGTCCATGGTACACGGAATCTTGTGGTGAGGCTGTTGCCCAGAAACAACTTGCCTTCGTCTCCTGGAAAGCAAATCCAACGGAAGGAAATCTCATTTCCTTTCACAAAGCCCGAAACAAGTGTGTGTCCACCCTCAGGAGAGCCAGGAAACAATATCTCTCCGTTCTCAAGACCGAACTCTCTTATCTGTCTCCCTCTTCCAAATCCTGGTGGCGTCTGGTCAAATCCGTTTCTGGTGTTTGTTCCCCCTCCATCCCCTCCCTTACCTCAAACGGCTACACAGCTGACTCCGCACGTGAAAAAGCTGAATGCCTCAACTCTGTGTTTGCCTCTAAATCTTGTGTCCCAAACCCATCCCTCTCTGTACCCACCATACCCAGTCGTACCCTGCTGCTCCTGGACTCCGTGTCCTTCCCTCCTGACAAGGTGGAAAAGTTTCTGTCAACCCTCGACTCTGATTCTGCAACTGGACCCGACGGCATCAGCCCACGGGTCCTAAAATCCTGCTCTGCTGCTCTATCTCACCCTCTCTCTGTTCTCTTCACCCTCTCTTTTGCTCAAGGTCAACTGCCATCTGCTTGGAAATCAGCCAACATCACCGCTTTGCACAAAAAAGGTGCAAAAACAGATCCTAGCAACTACAGACCAATCAGCCTTCTCCCAATTATCAGCAAAGTCATGGAATCCATCATTGCTTCGGATATGAAATCTTTCCTCTTCTCCAATGGCTTGATCTCTGATCATCAATTTGGTTTCAGACCAGGTCACTCTACTCTGGACATGCTGCTTCTGCTGTCTCAACAATGGATGGAGGTCCTCAATGCCAAACAGGAAATTAGAGCTGTCTCCCTCGACATATCACGTGCCTTCGACACGGTCTGGCACCCCGCTCTGCTCACCAAACTCTCCTCCTTTGGTATCCATGGAAATCTCCATGCATGGCTGGCGGACTTCCTCTCTAGTCGTCGTCAACGTGTGGCCCTGAATGGGTTTCTCTCATCTCCTCTTCCTGTTCAGGCTGGAGTTCCCCAAGGCAGTGTTCTGGGCCCCGTGCTTTTTCTGGTCTTCATCAATGATCTCTCTGACTCTCTCGAAAATCCTCTCTATCTCTTTGCTGATGACTCCACTCTCTGCCGCTCCATTCCTCTTCCCTCAGATCGGCAGTCTGCTGCCTCCTCACTCTCTGAAGACCTGGACAAAATCACAGACTGGTCAAACAAGTGGAACATGTCTTTCAATCCTGACAAATGTCACACTCTTACTATGTCTCTCCGAAAAGATCGACTGGACAACCCTCCCATCTACTTTCTCAACAATCCTCTCCAAGAAGTTCTGTCGCTCAAGATTTTGGGTCTCACTATCTGCCATGATCTTTCTTGGGAAAACCACATTTCCAAGCTGGCCTCCAAAGCCAGTCGCCGACTGGGCATCCTCCGTCGTGCGAAGTCCTTCCTCGGCACACCTGAGCTCCTCACCACATACAAGGCTTTCATCCGCAGCTCAATGGAATACTGTTCTCCCCTATGGGCCGGTGCTCCTGCCTCACACCTAGCTCGGCTTCACGCTGTTGAAACCAAAGCTTTCAGAATTATTGGAATCTCCCGCGATGAAGCTATCTCTGAGGGCCTTTCACTCACTCACCGCAGGCAGGTAGGTGGTCTTTCTGTCTTCTACCGACTCCTCTCCGGCCTTGCACCCCCAGCTCTCTCTGTGCTCTGTCCCCCAAATATTCCTACAGGTCGCACAAGATCTGCCAGCAACCCTCTGATGGTTAAACTGCCGAAATCTCGGCTCTCTGCTCACCTTCACTCTTTCATTCCTCTTTTCTCCCGCCTCTGGAACAAACTCCCTCACTCCCTTCAATCCCACTCCTCCCTCCAGGTCTTTAAAACAGCTGTTCACCACCATCTCTTATCTTCCCCCATCCAAAACCTTGATCTTTTCTACCCCCGCTAATTCACCCCAGATCCACCTTGTTTGAAATTCCAACTTCTTTCCTGGAAGTCCTGGCAGTGTCCATATGTTTTATACCTCTCCCACCGCCCCCTTCCCACGCCCCCCCCCCAAAGCCCTCGCCCTCTCTCAGATCTCTCGATGTCTCCATGTCTCTCGGTCCCTGCTCTCAAATGTTGTGTTTGTGTCCTTCCCCCTCTCTCCCCATCTTGTCTACCGCTCCCTATGTTATATGTTTTATGTGTCGGTTTGTCTTTCTGTGTGATTAATGTTCGCTCTTTCACGAGCCTCGACCTTGTATACAAAAAAAAAAAAAAAAAAAAAAAAAAAAAATCACCATAGATGCCCGCCATCACCCTCAGAACAAGGGAAAGACAGCACAAGGCGATCTCATTGGACCCTCCCCCTCTTCAGACCTCATCAGCACGAAGAGCAAATATGCGCTCATAAATATGAGTGCCTCATTAACAGCCCAGACGCTCTGTTTACTTGAATAAGTAATTAGGTTCCCAGCGCTGTTCACGCTCAGAAAGCACAGCAGAAGGCGCGAGCCCTACGTAAAATTGGGGGGAGCTCCAATGCGTGACACATCCGGAATGACGGGCATTTTTGTGGCTGGAGTCTCGCATGGGTGGTGTCAATGCTTGGAAGATCGGGTGTACACCAACAGCTGCACCACAGATGGCGTTAGCCATGCCGAGCATCGCTGTTGATCTGCACTCAAGCTCCGCCCCTGCCGCGCAGAAGGATTATCTTGGCTTGGTTGGCGGTACGTGGCGAAAGGTGGCTCGGAGCTCGTTGGAACAGAGCTGGAGCTGTGAGCAGGAGTTTGCGGGATGGAGCGCTGGGCAAGCAAGCAAAGCAGGCGCAATCATTATGGCCAAGCCGATTCACACACACATTAAGAAATCCCTCATCTCACACAGTTAAGTCAAGTCTGTCCTCTCGTGTTCGTTCGTTCTCGTTCTCCCTTTCGGTCTCTGTGTCTGTGTCTGTGTCTGTGTCTCTGTCTCTGTCTCTCTCTCTAACTGTTCTGCTCAGAACACACAGATATGCACCTCTTTCCAGTTTCCTCCTCGCACCATACCTGCACCTCATCTCATCTCATCTCTTCAATATGCACCTTCTTTTAGACACCAAGCAGTATTCCTTCTTTTGACCCCCCCTTACTTAGCATATGGGCAGCGCGTGTGGGCATGACAGCCCGCTCCCGGTGAGCAAAGAGGTAGAAACCACCTCGTTCTGCTCAGTCTTTTCTCTCTACCTTCCGCAGATGTTTTTGATGGGCCCTTGTTACTGTTTTTGATAGGTCAGTGTACAAGTTCGGTATATCACTGCTCTTTGTCTCTATTCTTTTTTGATGTACATTACTTGCACCCTCAATTGCTTGCAATTTCCCCATTATACATTTTTTGCATTCCCTCTTTCTTATTGCATGCACATTTTTGCCAGACCTTTTGATTGCTTGCTCATTAAATTGCTTGGACATTAAAGCCCTTTGAACGCTCCCCCTGGGCTGCACGCATTCACATTATAAATAAATCCCCTATTGTTGAACTGTTCTTCTGATCTGTCTGTGTCTGTCTTTTCCTTCATTGGTCGAGAACCATCCGCATCCATCAAGGTTAGCCTGGGAGGTTTTAATTACCCAACTGGTTGGCTTTAATCAGTCTATGCCCAATGTGCACAAGGAGTTTTGTTCAGCTGCATCCAATTAAGATCTGAAAATAAGACTACATCAGTGCATATCGAGGGCGTGTTCCAGCTAGGAAACCACGTGACCCCCAGGTAAACGGTAATTAGACGCTGTGCCACATATCAACTAATTGGCATTCGCAGTCGACTAGCAACCCGCCAGGACATAGAGTTATCCGAACCGATAATTCCAGGGGGACATTGGGGGGGGGGGGGGGGGGGGGAGGGGAGGGGAGGCACGGGACATAAAGAACCGAGGATCCCCCTCATAAGTAAAACCGTGAAACAATACATATTGTTATAGATTCCGGACGACGGCGCTCCCCTTACCAAGGGAGGTGACCTCTTCCCCCTTGTCCTGATACTGGCCGTCGCCGATCCTGGGGGTATGACGGTATAACAATGACTAAACCCGATTATAAGCGTTGGCCGAAATCGCACCACAGGAACTCAATGGGGAAATCTCTAAAGCGATCGGATGAGAAAGAAACCAAAGTAAAGGGAGAACAGGTATTTATTAATTATTTACACAAACCAAAATCAAAGAGAAGAAAAGAAATGTAATTTACAGGGAAAGAAGACACAGTGCAATTCTTAAAAACAAGCTTAACTTATACCCACAGGACCGAACAAACAGACTCACACGAATAGGGAATTGCAGGTAGGATTGGCTGGAGGGAGAAGAAGGGTCTGTGCAGAACGGCAGGGCTGGAAGGTGCGGCGGGAAATCGCGGCAACGACGTCCGCTCCAGCTCCACGCTGGAAGTGAGCAAACGGTGACTCCACGCACTCGGCTTTGCACCGGCAGCTTTCCCAGGTACCTCTGCCTCCTGCGTTTTCTTTCACGTTCAGCTGGATCATGCACCTCCTCCACAGAACTCTTGATTCGTGCTCCCTCTCTCATCTGCTCCCTCAATCATCTGGCGGTGGGGGCTTCCCGTAACGGGTTATATAGCCACGCCCTACCAAGTCATGCCCACCGATTCCTGGTTGGTCGTAAGGGCTTCCTGGCTCCACCTCTTGACGATGGGCGGGCCACACCTTTCTTCTCCGAGCTGACCGCGTGCATAATGGAGTCTGAATGCTGTTGGAAATGTAGGCTTTGGGGCCATCGAAAAGGGGATCTATCTTATTTGATTTGGTGCAACGTAAGATCGACTATTGGACACACAGCCTCATCTGGAACACAGAATAAGGATATAACTATGGAGACGTCCTATGATTTGCTACGTGGTGCGATGGACTAACTAGGGGACGACCTTTGATCTTACCAATTGATGGAGGTATTTACAAAGAATTACTATTTACAGAGGGTGATATTTACAATAATTACACCAAGTGCAGGGTTTCCCAAATCCGTTACACTGCACCCTCACTCCTCCAGGCACGCCCCGGGCCGAAAAAACTTTAACTTAATGTGGCACGCAGGTGTAATTTCCCTCTATAATTAAACTGACCCTGAGTGTGAGTTTTAAAAATACAATAAATATGTCCCCCTATTACGTTGCACCCTACCTAACAGATTCACACCCACAACTAACTGAATTTCGGAATTAATTTTCAAACTAAACATTTACGGTGGGGAGCATTATTTCCAGGTGACGTTATTTGATTATTTACAAAACGCAACCCAGGACCTGTTATTTTTCTTTTAGGAAACAAAAAGAATGCTGTGGGAGGGAGGAGACAGCATGCACTGCATCGACGCACCACCTCACATGCCCGGGGGATGCAGAATTGAGATTCTGTCATACATCCCCGGGCATGCAAACACCAAAGCACCAATAAAGAGTACCAATAATAAGCACCAAAATGCACAGTAATCACATTTGCAATAAGGCTGAAGGATGACGTCTTCTTCTTGTTCTGCTCCCTCTGCTGGCCGTCGTTCTCGGTGTTGTCGTTCTTCTGGCTTGCTGCCTATTTGCAATAATAAAACAAAAGCACAAACCGTGTCCAATGTGGTTATTTATGGCCAACAGGGGCCGACTATGGTTGTCCACCTGCATGGCTTAGGTGCCACTGTGACCGTGGTGCACAAGCGAGATCTTTCTCTGGCCAACCTGGCCGGTCCAAGCAGAGGGGCCATGCCACACAACGTGTGGTCCACAAGTGGTGCGTGGATGCAGGCAGCTTGCAGCGGGAATTCGAGCACACAATGGCGGGCTCCCGCACGCTCCCCCTCAGTGCCCAGAGAGCACGGTCCATGGGTGGGGAAGGAAGACAAAGCAGAATTAGCGAGGGCAAGGGCACACATCAACACAGGTAATGCAGACCGAGGTGCGCACGGAGAGCGAAGTGAGAAAGCTCGTCCCTACCGTACGCCACCCCCCCCGTCACCTACTCTACCCTTGCCCTTACCCCATATTTACAAAACCTACACATTTACAAATTCGTCACTACCGTCACGTCTTCACCATATCTCCCCTAATACCAAATTCGTCACAATCCCTCTAACCAAATTTGCCATCATCCAAATTCCTCATCAATTCCTCATAAGGAGGAAGAGATGGAACATCAAGCACAATGTCACACCCACGTCATGATGCGTCTCACATTTCCAAAACATTTGCACAAAAATAAAACAACAACACATGGCACGGTGTGGAGTTCTGTCGTCACCTCAGGTGAGTGGATGCAGATGGTGCGAGGAGATTTCAATCCGAACTACTTCCTAAATGACATTAACACACTTTACACTACCCGGGGTCTTTCCCTGCCAATCCATTGGCTATCTTACTCTGTGTGGTTCTAAAAACCAATTCCCATTGACCAAACTGTGGTGCTCATCAATTTGGGGTCTCACTCCCCCGATTCAACTCCCTGTGCCTTTGCACAATTTCGGGACTGAGTCGTGTGGCTCTCCCAGCAGGTCTACTCACCTGCACACCTCCGCCACTGCAGTTGCCTCCGAGCTTACCTGCTCCTTTACCTAACCTATCTAACTGGGGAAGGCCCTCCCTGGCACTTACCCCCTCGGTGCCCTCTCTGGCACTGGGCTACCCGGGTCCGTCCTCCGGATCCTCAGGCCCCATCCACAACAACTCTACCGGCTCCCAGAGCCCCCCTGCGGCCTCACCTGGCCGACATCCTCACAGTGGCGGAGTGTCCAACCAACCACACACACTAACAGGCCACACGCCCAGCCATTTCCACGTCACTAATGCACCCATCCAAACACCATTCTTCCACACGCACCACAGATGCCAATATCCAACCACAATTTACCTATACCCTCTACCTAACTCTTAAACTACCCTCCCCGGGTATTTGTGATAGGGGTCCATCCTCCCCATACACTCCCTTCGCACCAACCACTCCACTCCACATTTTCCACCATACTCACTCCACACCATCCATTCCATACCATTTATTCCGAAAACCATTCTCCATACACCTGTTCACTCACTTGCACACCTGTGCTCTCACACCTGGTGCTTCCTGCACCCTCCTTCCTCCCAGGCTTCTTCGTTCAATACAACGCACTCACCCACACTCAAAATACTCTGCTCAATACTCTTCTACACACACACACAGCATCATCTGATCTAACTACTCCCTTCTGAAACTCGCGCTTCCCAGTCGCCCCTTATATTATTGCGCTCCCTCGTCATTATCATCCAACTAATCTACCTACGTCCCCAACTACAGGTATCATGTCGCTACTTAACCCTACAGTTACCTATGGTCATTTCTAAGTCCCTATACAATTATCCAAACCCTCCCTCGGCGAGCTTAAACTGCCAAAACCCCATAACTAATGCTCATGTGCCCGTGGGATGTGAGGGATGGTGGATTTACCATCCTTGCACATCGGGCATCTCCCACTATCACCCCCCCCAGTCCTCCGACACTACGAGCCCCCTTCGCAAGAGGTACTGGGTCCTGCCTCGGCATCTAAAGCCGAGGCAATCCACGAGGGCGCCTGCTCGCCGGCATAAGGTCTTATCCGGTCGGCATGGACGATCCGAGGGAGGGCTCGTGGCCCCATTTTGATCTGAACGACCACGTCACAGACTTGCGACAGGACGACTCCCGGGCCTTGCCAGGGGGAGGTGAGTTTTGGGCACCTACCCTTCCGCCTCCGGGGATTAAAGAACCAAATCTTCATCCCCGGAGCGTACTGGCTTCGGTGGTCGTACCTGCGCTTCATCTTGGCCCCCGTCAGATGGAGCTGGCGGCGGGTGAAGGCATGGACCCTCTCCATGCCTTCCTCCAGGTGACGTGCATAACCCTCCCTTGGCGGGATATCTGTGGTCTCTGGCACGGGACCGCATAGCAAGTCGGCGGGAGCCCGCAACTCCCACCCATACATAAGCAACGCTGGACTGCATGCGGTGGCCCCGTGCTGGCTGGTTCGGTAGGCCATCAACAAGTGTGGGAGATGTTCGTCCCAGTCATCCTGACGGGTGGTGGTGAACAATGCTAGTTGTTGTATCAATGTTCTGTTGAACCTTTCCACCATCCCGTCAGATTGTGGCCGCAAGGGCGTTGTCCGTGTTTTCCTAATTGACAGGAGTCTGCACACATCTTTTAGCAATTGGCTTTCAAAATTTCGTCCCTGATCAGTGTGCAGCTCCTGTGGAATCCCATGCCGACATACAAATCCTTCCACGAAGGCCTGCGCTACCACCCCGGCTTCTTGGTTGGGGAGGGCGTAGGCTTCCGGCCACTTGGTGAAATAATCCATTACAACGAGGCTGTTCTTATTACCTTGGCGGGTGCGGGGTAGCGGTCCTAGAATATCCATAGCCACCCACTCAAGGGGGGCCCCCACCTGGTGTAATTGAAGGGGGGCCCTCATCCTCCGTGCTGGCCCCTTTTTGGCAGACGAGGCGTCGCATCTCCGACACCAGCCCTGTATGTCGCGCCCCATATTCATCCAATAGAACCTCCGGCAGACCCGAGATGTTGTCTTTGTCCTGCCCAAATGGCTGCCGGAGCTGGTACCATGCACCTGTTGTAATATGACTTTCTTAAATTTGTCAGGGACTATCACCAGCCAGGAAGTTCTCTCAGAGGGAACCTCCACCCACTTGCGATACAAGATGTTGTCTTTCAATTCCAGGGTCTGCCACTGAGCCCAATATGCCTTCGTTTGCGCCCCAAGGGGGGTGACCTCTTCCCCCTTAGGTCTTTGTCCCAATCGAACCCAATTGTACACCGGTCCCAGGACGGGATCCTCCTGCTGGTCCGTCCTCCACGCCAAAGTTCCAAATTCTTCATCTGCGGTTAGTGGCAAAATTGGCCCTTTCACCCGGGTTGCCCGGACGACGAGGATCGGGGCAGAATCGCCCAATTGCTCCCTCTCCTCGTGTCTTGCACAAAATTTACAGTTTTCCCCCAGACAAGGACGCCGAGAGAGTGCGTCAGCATTACCATGGGCCTTCCCGGCCCTATGGGTCACATTAAAATCGTACTGCTGCAACTTTTCCAACCACCTTGCAATTTGGCCCTACGGTTCCTTGAACCGGAAGAGCCATTGCAAGGAGGAATGGTCAGTTCGAACCGAAAATTTCCGCCCGTACAGGTACGGGTGGAAATGGTTCATGGCAGCCAGCATAGCCAATAGTTACTTGCGGGTTACGCAATAATTTCGCTCGGGCCTACTTAAGGCCCGACTATAATAAGCAATCACTCTCTCCACGCCCTCCTGTGTGAGAGACAAAACTGCCCCCAATCCTTCATGGCTTGCATCCGTGTCCAGGGTAAATGTCCTGTCATTAGTGGGGTAAGCTGGAACGGGTGCGGATGTCAAACACCCCTTCAATTTTAGGAAGGCCTCTTGGCACTCCCTTGTCCAATTAAATCGCGTCCCCTTCTCCGTAAGCCGGTGGAGGGGACGGGCCAACTCCGCAAATTTCGCCACAAAACGCCGGGAAGTAGGAGCAGCGTCCCAAAAATCCCCGCACCTCCTTGATGGTACGTGGTGCGGGCCACTCCTCTACCGCTGTAATTTTGCCTGGGTCTGTTTTTACCCCCTCGCGACCGATAACGTGACCGAGATAGGCCACCTCTCTTGCAAACAAGGTGCACTTACTCTGACTCAGCTTCAACCCTGCCTGTCTGACGCACCCAAACACCTGGTCCAAATTAGCTATCGCTTGGGAGAATGTCTTGGCATGTACTAGGACGTCGTCCAGGTATACCAGGCATGATTGCCATGGCATGCCGCCTAGTACATGTTCCATTAATCGCTCGAAGGTGGCGGGGGCGTTACACAAACCAAACAGCATCACAGTGAACGGATACAGCCCCTTACCTGTGGAAAATGCCGTTTTCTCCTTCCCTGCCCTGTCCATCTCCACCTGCCAATACCCACTCTTGAGGTCCAAAGTTGAGAACCAATTTGAGCCCGCAACGGCATCGAGGGTGTCATCAATTATTGGCAGGGGATACGAGTCCTTGTGTCACGTTGTTTAGCTGGCGATAGTCCGCGCAGAACCGCGGGGTCCCATCTTTCTTTTTGACCAGCACAACAGGTGACATCCAGGGACTTCCCGAGGGCTCGATGACACCTGCATCGAGCATCTTTTCTACCTGCTCGTCAGCATCCGCCCTCTTGCTCCAAGGGAGCCGTCGGGTGGGCTGACGAATAGGCCGGGCCTCACCGGTGTGGATCTGATGTTTCACCAGGCCCGTACGTCCAATATCCTCGGGGGACAAGGAGAAGAGATCCAAATGGGATCCAATCAGTTTGTGTAAGGCCTCCCTCTGGGTACCTCCCAACTCTACGCTACTTCGATTTACCATCTCACAAATGAGATCGGGCCAATTCCTATTACTTATTGAAGGCTCCCCCTGGGGCCGGCTCGGCTGGACGTTCTCGCCCTCACTAACGCGACTTCTCTAACTGGGGTGCAGCCAGCTGCCTTCGTGCCCCTCACTATAGTGCGTGGTTCTGTGCTAATATTAATCACTCGGACGGCCACCACCGGCCCGTCCGTTTTTACAAGGGTGCGGCCCACGATTAAACCAGGTATGGATCACGCTGCCACCGGTTCAACCAGGCCGCAGGACTCCTGCCATGTTGGGCGAGCTGACCATCGGGCCGGCGCTATGGCCTCGGTCCCTGGAGGGATGGTCACGGCCTCAGGAGCCTCCAGCTCCACCCTTTCAGCCGTGCTCACCCCCTCCAATGGTAGCTCTTCCACTCCCACTTGCAGGATCCCCCGGCTCAAGTCGATTTTACAACCGCTGGCAGTCAACACATCCAACACTATTAAGCATGGGTCGCACACCTCCGCCACCCAAACCTCTATCTCACTCTTTACCGACCCCAACTTGAGGGTCACAAAACCACGCGCTATGATCGGAGCCGTTGCCCCGGTAGCCAGTTGCAAACTATGATTTCCCAGACGCTGGATTTTACCCCAGCCGTCTGCACTCGAATTAAGGATGACAGGGCTGAAGATCGTGGCGCTAGCTCCCGTGTCCACAACGGCGTCTACCCCCACGCCGGCAATTTTGCATCGAATTGTCAAACTACCTGTTCCAATTTGGCCACAATGAATGACCTGTCGCGTCAATGAGGGCTTTTCTCCATCCCCTACTGCCGAACACCGCCCTGCATGCTCGGCACCTTCTAGTTTCCCGGGCACTGGCGGGGGGATGTCTGAGGTCGGCTAGGCCGATCTATATGGGGCGGAGTTGAGGGCATCGGCTGTCGGGGAGCGTCCCGGCGCAGAGCTCGACACTCCCACGCACGGTGACCCAGCCGAGCACAATTAGCACACCTCACCACCCCTTACCATCCGGTAAGGTGCTTGCCTCCGGAATTCCAAATTTCCCCCCCTAAAGGTCCGAATTGGTGTACTCTGCCGTGGCCCACCGGCGGGGCCGCCTGCCATGGTCCAGATCCCGCCAGGCACCGGTCCACCAACCTCCGAAACATGCTCTCCAGGTCAGGGCCCCCTTCGGGGGCGGGCCCCCTAGGGGGGCCGTCTCCCATCGCGGGCCGACGCACCGCCACTGTGTGGCGCTCGCCTCCCCGGGCCAGGGGCCTTGCTGCTTCCCAACGGGCTGCAGCGTCGGCCGCCTGTCTAATGGTCTGCGGGCGCCACATGGCGAGCTGTTGTCGGAGCTCCAGATCCGGAAGAGCCTGGATAAAGTGATCCAGTGCCAGGCTTTCCTGGGAACTCGCTGCCATGTCCGCGTGTGCGATTCCTACTGCGTGGCGGATGTCATGGGCAAGTTCCCCGATGGTCTCCTGGGGCTTGCGTTTTCGCTGAGCAAGCCAAGCTTTAACAAGCTCGCTCTGCTGTTCAATACCGAATCTATCAATTAAGGCCGCACGGAGAGCTAGCAGGGTGAGAGCACCCGGTGGTAAAGCTGTCAGCACCTCCACCTCCGCGCAGTGCCCCCACAAGGTGTACTCCACCTTCGTTTGGATTCCAACCGTTGCCACTACATACGTATTCGAACTGCGCCAGGTACGCCCTCAGATCACTCATGCCGTCATACGGCGCGAGTGGGACCTTGTGGGCACCCGAAGGCCGGACCCCGTGCGTTGCTCCTTGCGAGGTCAGCGCGGGGCCGAACCGTTCGAGCCCCCACAGTACACTATTCCCGGGGGGCTCGTGTGCATCCCCCGTCCCTCTAAACACTACCCCCGTTGGTGTCGATGCCTGGGTCGCCCCTCCGCAACCCGCTACCCACTCCATACCATACCCGCACACACTTGCTCACCAATGCCCCTCGCATTCCCCATAGTCGGACCTCCTTGCACACCTCCTCTTTCCACACACTCTGTACCTGTCGCACACCTTACCAGCGGCCTCTCACGAACGCCTGGGTCTAAACCAACACCCAAGCTCACTGAATCTCCCCTCACACCATATACATTTCCAAGTATATCGCCACTCACCTCGGCACCTCGTCTTCGCTCCTCCTCCGCCACCTGCAAACTCTTTATCTGGTTAGCAAGCACATCATCACGATTTGAGCACAGACCTTGTACATAATCCATCACTTCCTCCTTCAGCTCTTTTTTAGTCTCCCTCAGTCTCTTTTTAATTTCACTTACCACCTCTTCCACTTCCTCTAATTTTTGTCTCACCTCTTTTATTTCCCGGTGCGCCCCCTCGATTTCTTCCTCTAAGGCCACCTTGGTCGTCTCCATGTGCATTCTTACTTCCCGTTCTTTTGTCTCCATTGCCTCTGTCACCTCGTCCAACCTCTGTCAACCCTCGTGTACCATCTGACATTCCTTCTTAGTCGCTATCAGTTCTTTTTTTATTTCCTTCTGGGTCGCCTTCAACCCTCCTATTACCGCCGTATTCTTTTCCACCTGCTCCCCCAATTCCTTTTGTCCCACCGTCAGCTGCTCTACTCCCCACGTCAGGTCTTCTATTCCCCCCTGTAACCGAGCCGTACTATTCCTCACCTCTTTCTCCATGCGCTCCTCACCCCGCTTTACCTCCTCGCGTACCCCCGCGACCTCATCGCCCACTCCACGCCTTATATCCTCCCCCATCTCTTTGGTAGATGCCGCCCTCATCTGTTCCAAATCGTTCCTCTGGGCATCCAATTTGGTTTCCAACACGATTTTTACCTCCTCTATCTGGTTCCCCATCTGTTTAATTTCCCGGGCGGATTGCTCCCCTATTTCCCTCAATTTGCCTTCCATGGTGTTTTCTAACCCCCCTAGCCCATTCTTCACCCCTTCCATTTGGTTCTCCTGGGTGGCCATTCTATTTTCCAACTCCGTTAACCCATCCTTCATTTCCCCAATTTGATTACCCACGTCCTTCAGTTGGCCCTCCAATTTACATTCCAGCCCTTCCAACCTGTTGTCTAACCCCTCAAATTTATTGTCTAACCCCTCAAATTTATTGTCCAAACCCTCAAATTTGTTGTCTAACCCCTCAATTTTGTCATCTAACCGCTCCCCCATTCTACTTTCCAAACCTCCAATTTGGTTTCCCATGTCATTCCTTAATTCCCCAATTTGGTTTCCCATGTCATTCCTCAATTCCCCAATTTGGTTGCCCAACCGTTCACTGGTACCCCTCGCTTCGTCCCTCATTGCTCCCATTTGGCCTCCCAGTTTCTCACTCATTTTCTCCATTTTTGCATCCAGTTGGGTCAGGAATAATCTGAAGTCAAACCCGCTTAGCACAGCGGCCCCAACCACCACCGCGGGCTCGGCCTCCGCCATTTTGTGTGCCTGAACCCTCGTGCGCGAGACCGCCATCTTGTGCGTCTGAAACCCCCGCTACCGAATGCGTATTGCCTTCTTCCTCCCATTCCTCTCCGGGATCCTGGGTTGCCTCCAAACCCTCTTATCGCTCCCCTGCCGGCATCCGATAACCTTGATCATCCATGGCACGATTTAAATTTAGGATGTCACTACAATTTTGGCCGCTCATAATTTTGAGTGCGTTAAGCGCACTTCGGGTCCAAATCCCACTCCTGACACCAATTGTTACGGATTCCGAACGACGGCGCTCCCCTTACCAAGGGGGGTGACCTCTTCCCCCTTGTCCTTATACTGGCCGTCGCCGATCCTGGGGGTATGACATCACGCCCGGTATTAGGCCTATCCGTCCTATGACCTAAGTACCAGCGCTTCCCGGTACGCAAGGAAATACTCCCGCCCGTGCCGCAGTGGAATTGATGGATTGCGCCGAGCGAAGCCAACTGCGGCGCGAGCCGTTTAACAATGACAAACCCGATTATAAGCGTGGGCCAAAATCGCACCACAGGAACTCAATGGGGAAATCTCTAAAGCGATCGGATGAGAAAGAAACCGAAGTAAAGGGAGAACAGGTATTTATTAATTATTTACACAAACCAAAATCAAAGAGAAGAAAAGAAATGTAATTTACAGGGAAAGAAGACACAGTGCAATTCTTAAAAACAAGCTTAACTTATACCCACTGGACAGAACAAACAGACTCACACGAATAGGGAATTGCAGGTAGGATTGGCTGGAGGGAGAAGAAGGGTCTGTGCAGAACGGCAGGGCTGGAAGGTGCGGCGGGAAATCGCGGCAACGACGTCCGCTCCAGCTCCACGCTGGAAGTGAGCAAACGGTGACTCCACGCACTCGGCTTTGCACCGGCAGCTTTCCCAGGCACCTCTGCCTCCTGCGTTCTCTTCCACGTTCAGCTGGATCACGCACCTCCTCCACAGAACTCTTGATTCGTGCTCCCTCTCTCATCTGCTCCCTCAATCATCTGGCGGTGGGGGCTTCCCGTAACGGGTTATATAGCCACGCCCTACCAAGTCATGCCCACCGATTCCTGGTTGGTCGTAAGGGCATCCTGGCTCCACCTCTTGATGACGATGGGCGGGCCACGCCCTTCTTCTCCGAGCTGACCGCGTGCGTAATTGAGTCTGAATGCTGTTGGAAATGTAGGCTTTGGAGCCATCGAAAAGGGGATCTATCTTATTTGATTTGGTGCAACGTAAGATCGACTATTGGACACACAGCCTTATCTGGAACACAGAATAAGGATATAACTATGTTGAAGTCCTATGATTTGCTACGTGGTGCGATGGACTAACTAGGGGACGACCTTTGATCTTACCAATTGATGGAGTTATTTACAAAGAATTACTATTTACAGAGGGTGATATTTACAATAATTACACCAAGTGCAGGGTTTCCCAAATCCATTACAATATAAACAAAAGAGATATATACTCACAAAATAAAAAGTCATGTTCCATTGGTTGTATGCAAGACGAACATACGACGAATTCTTCTCGCAACCTCCGGTGGCAATTACTTTTGATGGATTCACATCAAAAGTTGTAGAATTTTTCTGGAGAGGAATGGAAGGAAGAGGGAATAATTGCTCTCAACCACAACCACCAACATGTAATCACTTTACAAACACACGAGGTAAATAAACGTATGCACAAAAAGTGAAGGAAAAAGAAGGAATACCTTCTTGTCAGAGGAAGTAATGACGAGCTCGACTCCCATCTGAGCCAGCAGACATATTTGGTTGTCTTTATCTGTGACATTGTATTTACCCTTCTCTGGCTTCGGTGGAGTAGGGGGTGTGGTTGTAGAGGGTGCAGTCGTGGTCTTAGCGGTTGTGGTCGTGCCATTAGTGCTTGCGGTTGTGGTCGTGCCATTAGTGCTTGCGGTTGTGGTAGTAGTGATTGTGGTTGTGGTCTTAGCGGTTGTGCTGGTGTAATTCTCAGAACATATGGAAGCTGCAACAAAAAAAACAAAATAAACATTCAAGTCAAATGCTGTGCAATAACACATTTCAACAAAAGGAATCTTTGGAACCATGAATAATGTCAACTTTTTTTTTCTTTTTTTTTTTTTCAATAACCCATTTGGGCAAGTTAGGAAAATTCACTTGCCCTAACTATCGGCCCGACTCTCCGCCAAAAACAATACAGTGCATATATACAGTGCATTCAGACCCTTTCACTTTTTCACATTTTGTTATGTTGCAGCCTTATGCTGAAATCGTTGAAATTCATTTTTTCCCTCATCGATCTGCACTCAATACCCCATAATGACAAAGAGAAAACAGGATTTTAGAAAGTTTTGCAAATTTATTAAAAAGAAAAAACTGAATATATATATATACTACTGTGTTCAAAAAGTATCCGACCTTTATTTTTCGTGCGTAAAAAAAAAGAAGCTAGGGAGGCGTTGATTGGTGCACGTATGTAGGCGATCCTAATGTACACGCGCGAATTTTTTCCCACCTGCAGAAGCTGTCATTCGACGGCAGACCGCCGATGAGTGAGGACATGTAAGCGAGCGCCGTCGGATTTTCGTTTTTGACAAAATGACGGAAAAACTTGAACAACGCTACTGCATCAAATTTTGTGTTTTTTGGCCTCGGGGATGTTGGATGCTTCCATTGTGATGACTGCAACTTGGTTTCTGGGTCGTACCCATAAACCCAGGACTCATCGCCAGTGATCACTGTGTTGAGGAAGCTGGGATCGCTGTTCACAGTCTCCAGCATGTCCTGTGCGATTTCCAAACGGAGTTGCTTCTGCTCAATCGTTAGCAGCTTTGGTACGAACTTCGCTGAGATTCTCCTGAAGCCCAAATCCTCCTTCATAATGGAATGAACGGTGTTGAATCTTGCGGATCGTTTCCACTTGGGAATCGCCAAGCTTTACACAAAATTTGATGCAGTAGCATTGTTCAAGTTTTTCCGTCATTTTGTCAAAAACGAAAATCCGACGGCGCTCGCTTACATGTCCTCACTCATCGGCGGTCTGCCGTCGAATGACAGCTTCTGCAGGTGGGAAAAAATTCACGCGTGCGCATTAGGATCGCCTACATACGTGCACCAATCAACGCCTCCCTAGCTTATTCTTTTTTACGCACGAAAAATAAAGGTCGGATACTTTTTGAACACACTACGTGTGTATATATATATATATATATATATATATATATATATATATATATATATATATATATATATATACATACATACATATATGTATATGTATATATATATATATATATATATATATATATATATACATACATACATATATGTATATGTATATATATATATATATATATATGTATATGTATATATATATATATCTATATATAAAACTCGCTGAAAGCAGCCGGCGTTGCCCGGGTTATTTTTGAATGAATTTACTGATATAATTCAGCTTTTACTCACGGCCGTAGAAGAATGACTACTATAATTCAGCTCAGCTTTCAATTGTGAAATGGGCCCGGCCCGGCCGAAGCAGCCTCAACCGGCCTCGCCACCTGACCTATAACCTTCCCAGGGCCCGTCCCGACATTTTTGGTTCTTTTTGAATGAATTTACTACTATAATTCAGCTTTTACTCGTGGCCGTAGAAGATTGACTACTACAATTCAGCTCAGCTTTTAATTGCGAAATGGGCCCAGCCCAGCCAATGCGGCCTCGACCGGCCCCGCCACCTAGCCTACAACCTTCCCAGGGCCCGTCCATTTTTAGTTCTTTTTGAATGCATTTACTACTATAATTCAGCTTTTACTCGCGGCCGTAGAAGAATGACTACTATAATTCAGCTCAGCTTTTAATTGTGAAATGGGCCCGGCCCGGCCGAAGCAGCCTCAACCGGCCTCGCCACCTGACCTATAACCTTCCCGGGGCCCGTACCGACATTTTTGGTTCATTTTGAATGAATTTACTACTATAATTCAGCTTTTACTCGTGGCCGTAGACGATTGACTACAATAATTCAGCTCAGCTTTTAATTGTGAAATGGGCCCAGCTTGGCTGAGGTGGGCCTCGACCGGCCTCGCCACCTAGCCTATAACCTTCCCGGGGCCCGTCCCAACATTTTTTGTATTAGAGGTTTCCTCCTATCTTTCACCGTTCAGGAGATTAGCTTGCGCAGACAAACAAACAAAAACTTTCTTTTATAATATAGAGAGAAGAGAAGAGAGAAGAGATATGCTTATAAATATAGGAGAATATCTCAAAAAGTTGTGGACAGATGATTTTGATTAAATGTGATTTTGTATTGCGATTTTCTGGTCTACTCTGGGATACAAAACGTAAACCGTTCACTTGGCGGAGCTATGCTCTCTACTGAGTGCCATTCTAGTATTAGTGTTCTCCATATTCTCATAAAGCTTGTTGAAAATTTGATGAGAAAAGCTCAAATGGTAAATAAATAAATAAAAAAGTATGCACAGACACCAGACAAGCGATTGCAAAATCACCAGACAAGCGATTGCTAGTGGGCACGCACCAGGCGAAAATGTATTGTTTGAAACACCAAATGGCTGCAGCTGCACATGTGATGCAATCAGTGTGACATTCTCCCCTGTCAGCAGCTCCTCAGCACTGTTGCACTTGTACGACTCATTGAAATGTGCAAGGCGGTAGTTTGGTGTGTCACGTACCTTAAATGCTGGAAAGAAGGAAACAAGGGAGGGATTAGAAAGAAATATGCAATGTTCCAAACAGATAACAAATGGCAGAGAAGCCAGAATACTCGTATTTAGAATATTCTTATACTTATGGCTAGCAGAGTCAGTATTGGTGGGTTTTGCTCACTCACAATTAATGGCTAATTACGTTTTTCAACAGACATTTCCTTCTGCAGGAACACTTAGATTTGCAGAAGAAACAATGGAAGATGGCATACTTGAACAAAAACAAAAAATGGTTATCAAATCATGGGATAGATAAGCAAGCGACTTTAAGGTGAATGCATTAAAACTAGAACAAAATGCTTGAAAAGCAAAGTGCCCCTTCAGGATTCAACATCACACAAAACAATAACCAATAGTGAGTTTTAGAGATCGAGAATAAGTGTGTTTACAAAAGCTGAATAATGACGGCAAAAGGGCAATGTTTTGATTGAGCTACAGTAAACCCTTGTTTTACGTGGTGGTTGTGTTCCTGGAAACCCACGCGTAAACCAAATCCACATAAAATAAAACGAAGAGCCGATGGGAAAAATAGGATGAGGTTCCTCTCACCCGTAAAAACTCACGCATCATGTGCAGGAGCAGCTTATGAGTTACTGTCATGCGTGGCTAAAACCAGAGCATTCACTACCCCATGTGTTTTCTGCGCATTTCTACTTTTGCCAGATACTGGACTCGTTAATGCCATAACATCTACCCAGTGATGCAGCACTTTCACCTCGACCAAGCTTATCCAAAACCTCCACTTTCCATGTCAAATACATCACTTACCTAGACTTTTGCACTTGCTTCACCACCAGCAACGATTTTCATCTTGAGAGCCATGGTTAAAAATCACCAAGGGCAATTATAACAGAAAATAAAAGAATCTATTACCATTCCACGGCATTGGAATACCGAGAGATAGTCGACACGGAGAGATAGATACAGTACTGTAGTGTAGTGTATGCATCGTGAGTCTCAGTTAACACCCGCACCCTAGAGTGCACACAACACCACGGCGGAGGAAGAATACCAACCCGCACTGGGGGAAAAATACCTGCGTAAAGATATTTTACATGGTCATAACAAGAAAGAGCAGAGATTTAAGGCCCACGCCAGGACGTGTTTGTAGTTTGTGTGCTGTTTAGTAGCTGCTGTGTTTGTGTGGTTTATTGATAGCATAGATTTATATTCAATCCAATATGGCTGCCAAACCACATGGCCGATAACATTTTTTTTTCTCCACCAATTTATCCCTAGATGATGGTCAAGAAATTTCATCCTGATCAGATGAAGATTTGTAATTGTCAAATTATGATGTCATAATGGAGAGGATTGGAGGCACTTATGACATCATTAACATGTCATTCCCCATGAGGAGTTCTTTACAATGAGCCACATGTCATTTTATTCTATGCAGCGCTTTCAGAAATAAAAAGGTGTAAAGTTTTTTTTCCGTTTTTTCCAAGATGGCGCGTGTACCACGTGACCTATGTCACAGTTATCATTAAAAAAATTATACAGGAGGAGGCGCAGCTATGGTGAAAATTTCCTGTTAATTGGACCAACAGTTGCAGAGAAAAGCATACCTATTCTATGCGGACAAACAGACAAAAACAAGCAAATGGACCCAAAATGCAATACCCTCTCCTCTGGCGAGGGTAAAGAAAGATACCATTACGTTTGTGGGGGTAAACAAAGAAATACCTTAGGAAAGTTTGAAAGGTGTAGATTAGAATGCTCCGTATGCAGCGGAGAATCTCGATGTATTAAGTACGCTGCCTGTCCGGGTAAGAGCGTTTGCATGTCGCCATAAGGGGTTTGGCTTTGTGATAATTAATTCTAGGGCTTAAAGATTAATTCCCCAGTGTATAATTTGCCTCCTGTGGTCTTCCATTCGGTTGTATTACATTCGGCCAGCCAGGAAATTGAGGGGTCAGTAAAACTATAGCGCTGTAATGGGACTCATTCGCTCACCACACCGCCATGTCCAACAGAAACAGCATTTGCTGATCGACAAGGGAACGATGTCACCCGAACATTCCAGAACAGAGATTTGACTCCGCCCCCGACGACTCGTAACGAAGCCACGCCCCAGCCTTCATGATCGGTGGAGGTGCGATGGGATGATTTAGTAGCGCTCGGTGATTGGATAGTGTGACGTCAGTGGTCAAACATTCGAGAGCTGAAGGGAAAAAAAAGACGCCGTCTCGCCATTATGATCTCTTTTTGTTCTGGCGTTCGTTAAAGGCAGACACATTCTGTCCTGGCTTTGCGTGAGGGGAACTGCTGCGTTTTCGTGCCCGTGTGCGCTCGTGGGGTGATTTCGGAGCCTTTGTAAACTGTTAGCATTATCCAGGAGGAGATTGGCGCAGCCGTCGAAGAGGGGGTAATAAAGCGACGGTTCAGGGAGCTCGTGACGTCTCGGGCAGAGTGGAGAGCGAAAGGAGGCAGTCTGCACTGATTGCCCCATGTTCGTGGTGCAGCGAAGGAGCGACTCAGCGCCCTCTTGATCCCGTCGACGCTCAGGACATTTGCTGACCTACGGGACCCGCTCAACGACAACCAGGCACCCGAACATCCTCGTACAAACTCAAAGCTTTGTGCCGGCCAATTATAAGTGCATTTTATTTTCTTTTATCATTCCCTTGTCTGTATGAGTCGGAATGGAGGATCCTCAACCTATAAATTTTAGTTTACCTCACCTGTCATTGTCTTTTCATTACTGTAAATAAATTTATATTTGTCGAATTTTATTTTTCTTGTCTTGTTTTGTTTGTTTGTGGGTTCGGATTAACCCCATGTGGCTTTGTTTAGGTAAGGACCTGGCTGCCTCCGGTCCCACGCGAACCATAAAACTAAAAGGAACTGCCATTAACTCGGTTGGATGCCCCAGGAGTAAAAATCTGTTTGGCTGTCACCGGTGGTCTCAATCGCCGGCGACAACAATACTTCACTTATCAATACCTGCGTAAAGATACTTTACACGACCCGCAATGAGGGAAAAGAGACCGAATCCATGTAAAAACAGAACAGCTATACAAATAATTAGATGTGTAAAGTCAAAACCACGCAATCCAAACCTGCATAAAACAAAACAAGAGTTCACTGTATTGGAAATAAAGTATAACACACCCAGTATTACATTACCTTTTTTTAAAAATGCCTTAATTAAAAGGATTTGCTTTGCAATGCTCATATCGTCCTGCACTGAGCTACAAATGATCCAAAGGAAGTCGATGCATGCAAACACCAACATACAAAACTAGCCAAGTAGAGCTGATAAGACTAGTACAACAGTTGCAGAAACAATAAACTCCACCTCACAATTATTGATGGCAGACATTAATAACATCAGGACATCTCTCTATGGTAACACTTGCTTGTACTGAGGATGACATTCAAAAACCAACTTGTCTAAAGTGACATCTTCAGTATAACACTTTATCTTCTTAAAAAGCAATCCCCCTATTTACACATCCAAATCAAGTAGCAATGAAAAGTGGTTGTTACTAATCGAGTGACTGTTTTATCTCAGATCCCTGAGAGCAAGGTTGGCAAGAGGTGCCCAGATGTAACGTAAATGCTACCTATCTTATTGTAGTTTTGGCTGTGCTTTATATAGCACGACCAATAACCAAAACCTTTGAGGGTGACTGGTTCAATGTAAAGACCGAAGCAGAGCTTTATGGCATTAGGTTTGGCTATCAGATCCAAGCTTATCCCTTGGAAGATTCAGTAGTCTTTTTAACATTGGTTCAAAACACAAACTTATGAAACTCACGAATCACAATACTCTTGGCAGTCGTGTACTTCAACTTCAAATCAATTGCTGCAATGACGGATATTGTATTTTCCTGCAGAATAATCCAAGGTACATATATTACAAAGTGTCTCATATAATAAAAGTATATCAAATATAATTTTATCAATAGGATAAATGATTAAAAAAGGCAACAACAGTAAATAAAGAAATGAATTACGATAAACACCATACCTGAGCTACTACCCAAATTCACGCTGACAGGATTAATCGTGTAGACAGTAGTTCCTAGTCTTCCTGCCATCCCTCTGTTATGTGCTTCGATTTCCTTTACCATATTTATTTAACGCCAATGTGCCTGGTGTCATTGCGTGCATGCGGCCGATGACCCCTGGCCTTGATTCATGACACCCAGAGCACACAAGCCTGGAGGTCAGGAGGGATGAAGTGGTGGAAAATGCAGCCAATCGAGGGGGGGGGGGGGCGAGGTGCAAATAGGCGCAAGTATTTACAAATAATTTTAACGTCACATGCTGGGGGTTAAAAGGAGACGCCCAAGAGTGCTGTGTTAGTCAGTTTGCCAGTGAGATGGAGTCTGCAGGCTATGCTAGTCTGGGAAGAAAGCAAACGGGTGCAGTCTGACTGAGTCTGGAGAGTTCAGCAGTTTCGGAATTGCGCTGGAAAAAGTCCACCTCCGCTCCTGAACATCTTGCCTCATACGCTCGCAAGCAAGATCTGATGGCACAGCATCATTCCCGGGTGCCTCAGGTTGAAGGGTGAGAGAAGAACAATCATCCTCTATTCTTTCCTCCACCCTCTGCCCACACCCTCACCGTCTCGAACCCATGCCCTCCCATGTCCTGTACAACTTCTGAGAGTAGTCTCCTTACTTTTAAGGAGGCAAGGAGGTATGTGACGAGTTTAAGCGGGTATCGTATCGTCGGGTTCTTCTTCTTATTCTCCTACATGATATATTTTTGTGTCCCTCCCAGTTTTTAATTAAACCATGATTTCTTCATCCATTCGCTGTGGTATTTTGGCTCATGCATGGACGCACCACAAATGTTGTAAATTACACTGGTCAACAAAATTTTAAAAGTTTTATGGTTCTAGTATATTTGGAGGTGATTCTCACCAACATGAACCTGTACATTTCGATTATGATATCCAATTTTCACGAGCACATCCAGTTTTTGAGAACCAGTATACCATAGGAATACCACTTCATTTGAAATTCACAAACCTCTTGTTGACCCTGAGAAGGTATTCTTACCACCACTTCATTTGAAACTTGGTTTGATGAAGAACTCTGTGAAGGCCATGGATCAAGATGGTGCTGGCTTCCACTACTTGCTAATGAAGTTCCAAAGCATTGTATCTGAGGCCAAAGTAAAGGTGGGTGTTTTCAATGGTCCTCAAATTCGTCTTGTACTCACTAATCAGGACTTTGTAACGAGACTATCTGAGCTGGAAAGCGTTGCTTGTGATAGCTTTGTGGCTCTTGCTAACAATTACCTTCGAAATTTTCGAGCACCAAATTATGAAGAGCTTGTGGACAAGATGTTGGAGTTACCAGGCGCTCGGTGCTCAAATGTCACTCAAGATACATTTCTTCCATTCTCATCTGGACTTCTTTCCACAAAATCTTGGCAATGTCAGTGATGAACATGGAGAAAGGTTTCACCAGGAAATTGCCATCATGGAGACTCGATATCAAGGCTGATTCAATCCAAACATGATGAGCGACTACTGTTGGACTTTACAGCGTAAAAGTGATTGCTCCTACAAACGCAGAAGTAAAGTTCCCCAAGAACTTTTAATGTGATGTAAATAAAAACTTAAAGTTCATATAATTTTTTGTGATATTTTATAAAGTTCACATTCTTTTTGGAGATTTACATTTTTTTATGTGATGTAAATAAAAACTTTAAGTTCATATTATTTTTTGTGACAATAGACTTATTGAGACAATCAAGAAATTCGCATGCTCTCAAGATTTTTTCCACACTTATGATGTACTACGTCAAGGTTACGTGATAACGAAATTTTAAGGTCAGATTCGGATTCGTGGGCACCAAATTAGTTAGAAAAAGTTGAAAATAAGTCAGAACCAATTTGGCTGTTGACCAGTGTTATTCTTGGGGTACACAAGCGAGCCAAAATCTTGGCACGAAAAAAATTGCAACAGTAATTTTCCTCACGCATGCCAAGTATTTTATAATAGTATCCAAATAAATATCTATTTGTTTTTTCCAAAAAAAAGAAGAAAATGTTGATAAGAATTGTGGCTATAAATTATACATTTGAACCAACCCAGTAAACCTCATAGCATGTTCAAAACATATAAAGGATCAATTAGGCCACACAATTGTTTTGATCGAATGTGGAATTAACAGTTTTGTTTGCAACACTTAAAATAATAAGATATCAAAGCTGATGAAATCAAGTGCATTCACAGCTCCATAATAAAGCACTGCCTACTTATGATGCATTTCGTGCTACAAAACATTTGCATCTCAATTTCCTCAATTTACAAATCAATTTAACAAAAGCAACAACAACAACAAAAAAAAATACCAACAGCAAACTCACCTTGCTAAAAGTGAACATGATGTTGCCATTGGTGAAGCTAAGATTCAGTGTTGTTGTTGTGTCACCGCAAACTCCACTCACTGTGACTTTTGCTGGATCGATGTTGAATATTGCAGTTTCCTTTCAAAATGGATAGAATTTTTATTTATTTATGAAAAATCCGATCTCAATAGTATAAACCTAAAACTTAGAGGATGTCAAAAACGAAGAAGAAGAAGAAGAAGAAGAAGAGGAAGAAGAAGAAAAAAGATACTACATTACAAATCAATGACAATGAGAAGAATCTAAATATAAAAAGCCAAAAAGTAACAAGCCAAAACGAAAATGATTCAGGGTGACAATCATTCCATGGCAAGTATTTACAAATAATTTTACTTTCAGTTATTGGCAATGAAATGAGACTCCACCACGAAGGTGGCAAATTCTCCCCATATATATTTTTAGTAAGGTCTATTTTATATCCAAGCCTGGTGTTGACTTAATGGTCAAGGTGGCTGGCTTGAGATCTCAGAGTCCTGAATTCAAGCCCCTGTCATGCAGTTGAATCGCACAAGGTGGGTTGACTCTCCCTGTCATCCTTCTGAGGTCAGAAAAATGAGTACCAGCTTACTGAGAAGAATGAGCCTTCGAGTATTCCGCGTTGGAATTGCGACTCGTCCAGGATTGTGCACAATAGCCTGGGAAACTGCTTCGGCAGTCATGTGCATCCAAGGATGCAAAATGAGTGGTCTCCTCTTTATATCCACTACCCTTTGGTATGGTAACAATCATAGAACCGTATTTTCACACAAATAACCTGTGGGCTATATGTTAAATTAGTTCCAAAAATTCCAACTGCAGGGCATATGGTATTTCACTTAATGGCACATGACAAACACAGCGGGCCAAGTTAATTATCATGTAGATGCAAAAAAAGGTTATTTTGCAAGTTTAATTGTAATATCTTTCATTACAGTTCTATCGCACGTTTTATCTACATCTCTATATAATAAAGCAGGAGTGTCTGTCTGTCCCCGAACTACTCTCTCAGTTTTGTGGCTAGCTCTGCCAAACTTGCTGTGGAACCTCTTGAAGTCCCAGTGGGTGTCCCAAGGTGGGTGGGAGGTTTCATAAATTTCAATACAACAATGATTTTGAGTTTCCATCCATACAAAACTGCTCTCTCTCCACATGTAAACCAAGGATTTCTCCATGCGGTTTGTGATCGTGCTGGGAGATACCTTTCACTTCCACGTCGGATATGGCACCTTAATCAAAGTGATTTACGTCGCGGTCGAGGCGACCATCCCAGATTCACGGGTTCGGCATTCAGTTTTGCCATTTACTGCATGTGCAAATATTCGCAAATTCAGAAATGTTTCAATACAATTGAGTTACTTTCATTGTTATTAGAAGCGGCCTTGGAGGGGGGGGGGGGGGGGGGGGGGAACAAACAAGTACAGATACCTTCAAAGTACATTGCCCCCATGCCAAATAAAGAAATAACATCCTCTAGTAGGCGCCCGGCAATACCACCATGCAGCGCATAGAGATGGTATTGGGAGGGGGAGGTGTACAAAAAATTGATTGATTAATTGTGAAATTAAAATAACTACATAGGAATCGTAAACTAATTAATTTCTTAATCACTTGGCTAATAGCATACGAAAACCACCAGTGTTTCATCTGAATCTAACTTTTTGAAAACGAATGAAATAATTAATTAATCAAAAATTAAATCATTAATTGATTCATTGACTAATCAATAAATAATTAATCGATTAATCAATAAATCAAAAATAGCCTTTACAGTCAAATCACTTGGTCATTGTCATGTCCAAATATCAGCTTCCAAGCTCAAAAGGTGCCTGAGATATTGCCCAGATGAGAAAGAAAATAAATTATTAATAATGAAAATAAAGAAATAATAATCCGAATAAAATGAAATAATTAATCAATTGGCTAATAGAACACAGAAACCACCACCATTTCATCCGAATCTGTAACTAAAAAAAAAAAATTAAGTCAGTCATTGAATAATTAAATAATTAATCGATTAATTAATCAATAAATCAAAAATACCCTTTACAGCCAAATCACTTGGTCATTGTCATGTCCAAATACCAGCTCCCTAGCTCAAAAGGTGCCTGAGATATTGCCCAGATGAGAAATAAAATAAAGAAATAATTAATAATTAAAATAAATAAATAATAATCATTAAAAAATGAAATAACTAATCAATTGGCTAATAGAACACGTAAACGACAACCATTTCATCAGAATCTGTAACTGAGAAAAAAAAATTTGTCATTAATTGAATAATTAAATAATTACTCGATAAATTGATTAATCAATAAATCAAAAATATCTTTTACAGCCAAATCACTGTCATTGGCATGTCCAAATATCATCTTCCTAACTCAAAAGGTGCCTGAGATCATGGCCAGAAGAGAAAGGAAATAAATAAGTACTTAATTAATCGCTAATAATTAAATAACTCATCAATTAATTGATTAATCAAGAAACAAAAAAACACAGTTTTTGACAAAGTACTTGCTCACTATTGTGCCGAAATTTCAGCTATCTAGCTCAAAGGATGGCTGAGATATCGCCCGGACAAACAAGAAAACAACCAGAGTGAAAACTGAGTACTCCCTTTCGGCGTGCGTCATTGCCGAGCCCCTTCGGTGCCTGGCAATGACGTTATACAGCGCCTGGAGAGGGCATAGGAAAGGTGCGGTGTACAATAATTAATCGATTAATTGATCAATCAATACATCAAAAATAGCCTTTACAGCCACATCACTTGGTCATTGGCATGTCCAAATATCAGCTTCCTAACTCAAAAGGTGCCCAAGATAATGGCCAGAAGAGAAAGGAAATGTACAAGTACTTAAATAATCGCTAATAATTAAATAATCAATCAATTAATTAATCCAAAAAAAAAATACCATTTGTCAAAGTACTTACTCACTATTGTGCCGAAATTTCAGCTTCCTAGCTCAAAGGATAGCTGAGATATCGCCCGGACAAACAAACAAGAAAACAAACAACCAGAGTGAAAACTGAGAACTCCCTTTCAGCGTGTGTCATTGCAGAGCCCCCTTCGGTGCCCGGCAATGATGTCATGCAGTGCCTGGAGATGGCATAGGAAAGGAGCGGTGTACAACAAACAAACAAGAAATATGTCATGCTTTGCACGGTACTTGTGAAATCCCAAAAATAAGTTGCTGGCCTATGATGACGTCAAAAAATAATTGGTGGTTGAATTCAGTGTCCAGATATGCAAATCCTCTTAAAATTAAGTCAATTGGATGAAAATAGAGGATTTTATAAATCTGGCCTATGTTGACCTTTTGGCCTATGTTGACCTCAAAAATAGTTGGGGGTTGAATTCAGTGAGCAGATGTGCAAATCCTCTTCAAATTTCAAGTTAATTGGATGAAAATTGAGGATTTTAGAAATTTGACAAAGTTAGTGACCTTTGGCCTTTGGCATATTGACCTTTTGACACCAAAACAATAGGCTTCTTGCTTATGACCAACTCTACCATTTGGTGAAATTTCATGCAGATCAGTTAAAAACTGACCTGTAGGAGAGAGACAGACATACAGACAGACATACAGACACAGACACAGACACAGACACAGACACAGACACAATAATGCACAAGAACAACCAATATACTGAAAAAATCTTCGATTTTCGCAAGTAACAAGAAACTGGAGTGAAAATAGAGTACTCCCTTTCAGCGCGCGTCATTGCCGGGCATTGCCGGCCCGGCAATGACGTCATGCAGCGCCCAGGGATGGCATAGGAAAGGAGCGGTGTACAACACCTCGACAACGTTCAAGCTACTATCGATATGCCTTAACATGGTCCCCCCCCCCCCCTCCCCCTCCCCCAAGGTGAAAAAAGGCAATAAAACATAGGAATTACTCTGGATTTTTTTTGCAATCAAGTCTTAGGCAAAAGGCTAAGCGAGTGCGAAAATAACATGAATGCATCTTGCTCGTGATACAATTAAGAGCTCTCAGGCATCACTCGTAATACCCTCTTCCTCAATCACAGGGAGCGGCTTTACACAGTAGGCTTATGTAGAGAATTAGTGTTGGCCCCTTCTTTGTAACCCCAGAGGGGGGAAGCAGAGGGGGGCAGCAGAGGAGGAGGCGGTACCAAGTAGCTACAATGTTTGTCTAAAGATCACTAGTTTTGGTCTGGATTACTTACTACCATGCTATGCATCTGCAATTGCTATAAATCATACCAAAATGTGATCCACAGATCATTGACCTTTTAATTTGAATTCACTGAAATTGAATTGAAAAATTGAAAATTGAATGAATTTAAAAGATCATTGACCTTTTAAAAGAATAAGGTTGGAATTCACCAACTCAGGTGGAAATGAGAAGCGAAATAGTATTGGGTTTTGGGCCCATGGACTATTTCAGGAATGAAGAAAAAAAATGCCAAACAGGGGTGGGGAAAAAAAATAAAAAATTTGGAGCTCAAATAACACCTTATCCCACACAGCCTTGAGAAAAAGGACATGGGAAGGGTCTTTTCAACTCTTGCTGCTTTGGGTTTCTGAGCACAAACAATATTCCCTACGAGCCTACGATTTCGTCTGAATCTCAATATTCACCTACCGGAGAGAGGGAACAGCAAGTTTAATTGGTCCGGAAGGTGTAAAATTTGTCCAAATACTGCAAAACTGTAGGTTTTTGAGAGTGGCAAGAAGGTAATTTTTGTTCTAGTGTTCAATTATACAATTAAAATGCCATAAAAAAAGGTTTAAGGCTGTAAACTAAAAACGTTTTTTTTAACATTTACCGCCATTGATGAACCATGTATCGTTGGATGCGCGGAGTATCGTTGAGAGAGAGGAAGACAAATGATGAATCGCGAAAGATGATGGGAATAGAGCCTGTGATTGATGCTGTGAAGAGGAACAGGTTGAAATGGTTTGGTCATGTGTTGAGGAAGGATGAAAGTGACTGGTTGAGAAGAGTGATGGAAATGAATGGAGAAGGAAGTAGAGGACAGGGAAGACCGAGAAAGACTTGGCTAAAGATGGTGGAAGAAGAAATGCGGGCAAGGGGGTTAACAAGGAGAGAGGCAGAAAATAGGGCAAAATGGAGAAGATCGTCATGGGGGCCGCAAGGCTAACCCCCGCTCGGGCAGGGAAAATGGCGTTAAAATGCATGTTGATGAACCATCTTCTACACCACCTTATTTAACAAGTTAAATTAGTTATTCATGCCTGTTGTTTGTCCTTTATGGCATCTTTAAAAACAGTAACTTTCATCTTTGGAATTATTATGCACCACTCCTTTCCTATGCCATCTCCAGGCGCTGCATGACGTCACTGCCGGGCATAGAAGGGGGCCCGGCAATGACGCGCACTGGAAGGGAGTACTCAGTTTTCACTCCGGTTGTTTGTTTGTTTTCTTGTTTGTCTGGGCGATATCTCAGCCATCCTTTGAGCTAGTAAGCTGAAATTTTGGCACAATAGTGAGTAAATGCTTTGGCAAAAACTTTTTTGTTTTTTGACAAATCAATTAATCGGGTTAATTATTATCGATTCATCAAAAACTTATTTATTTCCTTTCTCATCTGGGCAATATCTTTCATCTTTTGAGCTAGAACGCTGATATTTGGACACGACAATGACCAAGTGATGTGGCTATAAAGGATAGTTTGATTTATTGATTAATTATTCCATGAATCACATATTTCATTTAAAAAAAATTTTTAATACAGATTCGGATGAAATGGTGATGGTTTCGGTATTCTATAAGCCAATTGATTAATAATTTAATTATTTTACGATTATTATTATTATTTTTTCGTTATTAATCACTTATATTTACTTTGTCTGATCTGGGCAATATCTGAGACACCTTTTGAGCAAGGAAGCTGATATTCAGACACAACAGTGACCAGGTGATGTGGCTATGAAGGATATTTTTGATTTGTTGATCGATGAATCGATTATTTATTGACGAGTCAATTAATCAATTAATTATTTAATTATTCGACTAATGACTTAATTATTTTTTTTAAGTTACAGATTTGGATGAAACGGTGGTGGTTTAGGTATTCTATTAGCCAAATGATTAATTATTTCCCATTATTATTCATTTATTTTCATTATTAATCATTTATTTATTTTCTTTCTCATCTAGGCAATATCTCAGGCACCTTTTGAGCTAGAAAACCGATATTTGGACATGACAGTGACCAAGGATGTGGCTATAAAGGATATTTTTGATTTGACTGATCAATTAATCGATTAATTATTTATTGATTAGTCAATTAATTATTTCATTTTTTCAATTAATGACATATTTAATTATTTTTCAAAAAGTTATAGCTTTGGATGAAGCACTGGTGGTTTAGGTATGCTATTAGCCAATTGATTAAGAAAATATTTAATGATGATTATTTATTGATTTTAATTATGCAATTAATCAATCAAATATTGTACACCTCTCCCTCCCAATGCAGTCTCTACGAGCTACATGACGGTATGCAGCGCTGAAAGTTATTAGTTGCAAAATCGAAGATTTTTCAAATATATTGGTCGGTTGCGTGTGTCTGTGTCTCTGTGTGTCTCGGTGTGTCTCGGTGTGTGTCTCGGTGTGTGTCTCGGTGTGTGTCTCTGTGTGTCTCTGTGTGTGTCTGTGTGTCTCTGTGTGTCTCTGTGTGTGTCTGTGTGTGTCTGTGTGTGTCTGTGTGTGTCTGTGTGTGTCTGTGTGTGTCTGTGTGTGTCTGTGTGTGTCTGTGTGTGTCTGTGTGTGTCTGTGTGTGTCTGTGTCTGTCTGTGTGTCTGTCTGTGTGTCTGTCTGTGTGTCTGTCTGTGTGTCTGTCTGTGTGTCTGTCTGTGTGTCTGTCTGTGTGTCTGTCTGTGTGTCTGTCTGTGTGTCTGTCTGTGTGTCTGTCTGTGTGTCTGTCTGTGTGTCTGTCTGTGTGTCTGTCTGTGTGTCTGTCTGTCTGTGTGTCTGTCTGTCTGTGTCTGTCTGTCTGTCTGTGTCTGTCTGTCTGTGTCTGTCTGTCTGTCTGTGTCTGTCTGTCTGTGTCTGTCTGTCTGTGTCTGTCTGTCTGTGTCTGTCTGTCTGTGTCTGTCTGTCTGTGTCTGTCTGTGTCTGTCTGTCTGTGTGTCTGTGTCTGTCTGTCTGTGTCTGTCTGTCTGTCTGTGTCTGTCTGTCTGTCTGTGTCTGTCTGTCTGTCTGTGTCTGTCTGTCTGTCTGTGTCTGTCTGTCTGTCTGTCTGTCTGTGTCTGTCTGTCTGTGTCTGTGTCTGTCTGTCTGTGTCTGTCTGTCTGTCTGTCTGTCTGTCTGTCTGTGTCTGTCTGTCTGTGTCTGTCTGTCTGTCTGTGTCTGTCTGTCTGTGTCTGTCTGTCTGTGTCTGTCTGTCTGTGTCTGTCTGTCTGTGTCTGTCTGTCTGTGTCTGTCTGTCTGTGTCTGTCACCGGCCTACAGGTCACAATTTTCAACCGATCTTCACGAAACTTCACGAAATGGTTGAGTTGGTTAAAAGCAAGAAGCCTATTGTTTTTGGGGTCAAAAGGTCAACATAGGCCAAAGGTCACCAACTTTGCTAAATTTCTAAAATCCTCAATTTTCATCCGATTGACTTGAAATTTGAAGAGGACTTGCATATCTGGTCACTGAATTCAACCACCACATATTCTTGAGGTCAACATAGGCGAAGTTTCAAAAATCCTCAATTTTCATCCGATTGACTTTAAAATTGAACAGCATTTGCACATCGATTCACTAAATAGGGAAACCAATTATTTTTGAGGTCAAAAGGTCAAAGGTTAACTCAAGGTCAACCTTCCAAAATCATCATTTTTCATCTGAAAAATCGTCACTTTTCTTCCTATTGACCCGAGCTTTGATCAAGATTGTCAATTTTAATCTTGATGAAATGGACAATTTGCTGTATCAATGGAATTTTTCCCTTTCGGATTTTGCAAGTATCGTGCTCTGCATGACGTCTTCTTGTTTATTTATTTGGCATGGGGGTGGTGTACTTATAATGTATCTACTCGTTTTCAATTTTGTTTGACTGCCAGACAGGCAGACAGACTAAAAGGAATAACCATACTCTGTGCTCATGCGTGCTCAGGACGAGATTCCACACAATTTTCCAAATGCAGAGCAAAAGCACTGCTAAACTGGAGGTTCATGTTCCGATTTGTGTTCAAAACACAACATTCAATTTAAATAAAGTTATTCCTCGATCATAGACTGACATCTGTAAACAGACAAAGCAACTGATTACTTCACCTCACTTTTCACGTGGGGCAATGAGAAATTCCTACTAACAGGCATGAATACAATGTGGGATCCATTTACGAGTAATTATCATGTTCATAGTTTCATTACACATGGAATTTACCCTTTATATTTTTGTTTCACAAACCTTGGAAGGGGGGGGGGGGGGGGGGCGTGTTCACTGAGAGTAATCGGGTAGGGGTGGGTATGGGAGAAAGCACGAGGCAACAACTCGAAGCACTCTTAAAAGACTGGAGGAAGGGACATTAGACACTGGAGTCATTTCCATAGACGAGAGAATCAAATGATGAAGTACTGGAGCTAAGCATTGGGCTTAGAATTTGGGAGGATAATCAGGTGTATACAACTACATAGGAGCGTACAAATGCTGTAACCAGAGCGACAGTACACCCAAATGTTTAGAAATGTGTTTGGACAATGACAATCACATGATTATAAGCTCACTTGTGACTGCAATCTGCAGGCTTATACATTTTCCTTTTTGCAAACAACATACAAGAATAAGTCCCTGGTGTTGGGCTAGCGGCTAGGGTGCCGGCTTAGGATCCTAGGATCCTGGGTTCGAATCCCGGTCAATCGCTGAATTAACGCCAGGGGGGTTGACTCAGCCTGTCATCCTTCGGAGGTCGGCTAATTGAGTACCAGTTCACTGGTAATTCCCTGCTTGTCTTTAAAGGCGGCAAAAAGGGTTGGCGTCAGGAAGGGCATCCGGCCGTAAAACATTGCTTCAAAAAGGGGACCGAAAAACAACAACAACCACAGTTCCCGAAAAAGGCCAACCCCCGCTTGCGGGGAAAAATGGCCTCTAAAGGTGGTTTTTATACAAGAATATCTGCAAGCTTGTATTAGTTGTGTCCAACTGTAACCACGACATCAGTGTTGCATTTTTAACCCTCTCTCTCACCTCGCTCTTCCATGACCCTCGATTGTATTGCAAGTAATAACATTAATATAATTAAAAAAAACATGACCCGACATCTCACCTTTGTCTCAACGACGTATGTCAGTTTCAACTGCAATGCCATATTTGCTTTGAGGCACGTGTCACCCGTGCCCGTAGCATTTAAGGCATAGTCTCCAGTTTCAGGTTCTTCCGAAGTTGCGAGAGCAAATACTAAAATACAAAAACAAGTAATAATGATGAAAATAATCCAAATTGAATGAAATCGCAGAAAAAAAATATTGTTGGTGTTTCGGATCAAAAACCTCAACCTCAAGATTCCTTCATTGTATATTTACCCAAATCAGCTTCAAGAACTGCAATTATCGCATGATAAAGCAACTAATAACCAGAACGGCACACTTCAATGTCACGACGTCGAACGATATGCCTCCTCCCACATTATTACATCATTATAATACTTGTACCAGGTTTGATTTAAATCCCTTCAGCTGTTCTCAAGTATCACATTTTTACATGACATGACCTCTGACGCTGAAATCTAATCAGTTCATCTTTTCATCATGATATATACTTGTACCAAGATTGGTCAAAATCCAATCACTGGTTCACAAGTTACCGCAGTAACAGAATTTTTAAAAAATCTAACAGGACCTCTGACCTTTGACCTGTTGACCCCAATAATGCAAGCCATTTATCTTTTCATCATTATACATACTTGAGAAACAAGTTTGACTTGGTTCCCTTCAGCCGTTAAATTATGGCGGTAACAAAATAATGTGTGCAGTGTCTGTGTTGTGTTGTCTTGTCACTGAACTACTTTCTCAAACTTTTGTGAAATCGTACCAAACTTCTGGTATGCACAAATCTCTCCCGTCGGTATATCCTAAGGGTTTTTGTTTTGAAAAAATTTCCAATTTTATTTTTTTGGGGAATTTTTTCGGGATTTTTTTTTTTTTCAACTTCAATTGTTTATAAAATGTGATATCACGTATATTACAAATACAATTGAGCAAAATAATTGTTTGAATTAAGATTGGTTTAAACCATGATATAACAGCAACTCAGGTACAGTTATTTATCTATATATCTACACATCTGGGCAGTGTCTGTGTTGTCACTTAACGACTCCCTCAAACTTTTGTTTCCGTAGTTGTGAAGTGTTTTTAATAATGTTGTGGTGGTTTTGAATCACGTGGTGGTGAGGTATTTTGAATTATGTGGTGGTGAGGTGTTTTTGAATGACGTGGTGGTGAGGTGTTTTGAATTACGTGGTGGTGAGGTTTTGAATTACGTGGTGGTGAGGTGTTTTGAATTACGTGGTGGTGAGGTGTTTTGAATTACGTGGTGGTGAGGTGTTTTGAATTACGTGGTGGTGAGGTGTAATCATCCCAAACTTCCTGTCTGCACCTAACCCCTCCCCTATGTTTGTGCTGAGGGGTTCTTTCTTGAAAAAGAAAAAACATCCAACCTAAATCTTCAATCTAAATTGCCTATAAAAATGTCATATCACAAACACAACAAATACATTTGTGCAAAATAATTGTTCGTATTGCAATTGGTGTAAATCATGACAACACAGCAACTCAGGTACAGTCATTATCTTCGGCTAAAATAAGCCCGCTCCTCAGTAATGAGGCTTGGTGAAACGAGCGCAGCTAGCCGAGCCAAGCTAGTATGTATGTATGTATGTATGTATGTATGTATGTATGTATGTATGTATGTGTGTGTGTGTGTGTGTGTGTGTGTGTGTGTGTGTGTGTGTGTGTGTGTGTGTGTGTGTGTGTGTGTGTGTGTGTGTGTGTGTGTGTGTGTATATATATATATATATATATGTCTGTATGGAACTATATATATATATATATATATATATATATATATATATATGACACTATATATATATATAGTTACGGTCCGCGGTTAAGGATGTTATGTTTGCCGAGCAGAGGCACCGCGACCTAACAGTTTCTCCGATTCACCCAAACGTTGGCCGTATCGCACCACAGCTATTCAATATGGAAAACTCTAAAGCGACCGAATGTAAAGAGGAAGAAGAAGACGTACAGAAGAGTAACGGGATTTATTATTTACACACACGAGCAAAAGGAGCAGTCACGGTTATGTACAGGGAACATGGAAAAAGCAGGTGACACAGTGAAAATTACTAGCTTATACAAACTTAATTAAATACCCAGGACAGAACAAACAGAAACGGACTCACACGGGGAATTGCAGAGTGGATTGGCTGGAAGGAGGTGTGTGGCTGGAGGGGGAGGATGGCACGGAGCTGGCTGGAGCTTGATCCCGCACGGGATGTCGGGCTGGACCTCGACAGCCGCTGATGCCACCGATCCTGTCGTGTGCGCGGGATCACGGGTCGGAGCTGCTTGGTGGAGCCGACGCGCTGGTGGGGGGTCTGGCGTGATGGGTTCTCTCCTCTCTCTTTCTTGGTCCAACCACTCTTTCTCCACCGACAACTCAACGCCACCAACGCAACCGCTCAACGCAACCACTGACCACCACTGACGACCAACTCTGACCAAAACCACACAACTCAGCTCTTGTCATGGACCTCTCTTTTGTCATGGACCTCTCTTGTCATGGACCTCTCTTGTCATGGACCTCTCTACGCAGCTCCTCATCACTCTTGCGCCAGCGCTTTTATAACGCCTCCGGCGATTAAGCCGCCGGCCTTCAGGACACGCCCATCGGTGTGCTCACCTCGGCCCTGGGTGGTCGCGCGACCCTCTGGCTCCGCCCTTGATGACGACGGGCGGGCACGCCTTTCTTCCCCGACCCAAGCACATGTTCAATGGCGGCTTTGGAGGGTATGTAATTGGCAAATTGAGGCTTGGCCATGACGAAAGGGGAAATGGAGGTTTTGGGAATGGGAATGAAGGGAATCTATCTTTTTCACTTAGTGCAATGGAGTGTCATTTTAATGGAAGACAAAGCCTTAATCTAATACACAGAATAAGGAAATAAACTACTGAACAGGGATATTATAGTGTCCTTCAATGTATGCTTTATGGAATTAACTACCGGGACGCCCTTTTGACCTTTATACACACTGGAGCAAGGAGGGCTCATCATAAAGCAATAATCTATCTATAATTCCAGCAATCTCTGTGTGTATGTTTGTATGTTTGTATGTTTGTATGTTTGTATGTTTGTATGTATGTTTGTCTGTGACCGCTGTTTCTCGACAACTACCGGTCCGATATACTTGAAACTTGCCAGGTATATTGCTGGGGACCCGAGGATGTGCCTTTTCAAGGTTTGAAATTAATCGGACAAGCAGTTACCGAGCTATGTCCAAAAAACGATTCAACCAATCAGAGAGCAGCGAGCTATCACGTGTGCCGAACGTGGCGAACAGACTCTGCCTCGGACGGCACATTTGAGAGCGTATTCATTTATTTCACGTTTGCAAACTATGTTGGCGCTATGTTGGCGTTAAACTATGTTTTAAAACTAATAAAAACTAATTTGCGATTCATCGTAACTGCGATATACGACCTTCCGGAGCTCCCGTGAGAGCGTGCGCCATTACGGATAGTAATTCAATTAAAAACATAAAAACATTGTCCCAATTCAGTCAGAGCGAAGGGCGTTGTTTTAAGCGAAGAGCGTTTTATTTTTCCCCTTAAATTCAGTCGCCGGACGGTGAAAGCTTTTTTTTGGGGGCAGCTACTGGCAGCGACGTACGGCCAATCACAGGACACGTTGTTGTGTCGACGTGCCGTGTTGTTTTCCCTCGCGGTTTGGAATGTTTTTCCTTTTCATTTCTTTTCTCTTCCTTACGGAAGTACGGGCATTTCCTTAAATTTGCGATTCTTTCGCTTTCCTGCGCGTTTGGGCACGCTATGGCGATTTCTTTACCAAACTCCGAAGCCGTTCGCTTTGGACCAAACCATTTCATGTAAATAGAGGGGGGGGATTGTCACCGTACTCGCAAGCCGTTCGCTTTGGACCAAACCATTTCATGTAAATAGAGGGGGGGGATATAATTTTAGATATAGATATAGTACGGGCATGCCCTAGTAATAATAAAGCACACAATAAAAAAAAATACAATTCTCATTTCCACAACAATATATATATATATATATATATATATATATATATATATATATATATATATATATATATATATATATATATATATATATAGTTACGGACCGCGGATAAGATGTTGGTTTTGCCGAGCGGAGGCCCCGCAGCCCTAACAGTTACCCCGACTAACCCGATTCCCGAACGTTGGCCGGATCGCGCCACAGATATTCAATAGGGAAAAGACTAAGGCGACACGGATGTGAAGAAGAAGAAGACAAAAAGGTTGGAAATACGAATATAATTTATTTACTATTTACAGGCTCAAAAAAACCAAGGAGAAGGAAAGATAAGAAAATAATATACAGAAGATATTAGAGACACAGTGAAAATCGCTAGCTTACCTATAGTCTTAATTAACCCAAGGACAGAACAAACAAAACAAACTCACGTACACAAGAAGATGGAAAGGCAGGAGGTGGATGGCTGGAGGGAAAGGAAGGTCCAAGGATGCTGCAGCACGATCGGCACGTTTGGCAGCCGCCGTTCCTTTGCGGCCCCGCTCAAAACTGCCGTCCAGGCCCCAAGCTGCGGTTACTGAAGCTGCTGTTGCTGCGTGGACGTCGCGTGCTTTCTCCAGGACTCGTCTGACTCAACCACACAACTGAACAACGTGCTTGCTTCTTGCCCAACTCTCTTGATTGGTCCAACTTTGGCGAGCAAGGCGACGAATAGCAGGCTTTGTGCTTCCCTGGATGATCTTTTACTCAGTACCTTGCGCGCGCGCTTTTATAGCGCCTCCGGCGATCAAGCCGCCGGCCTTCAGGACACGCCCCTCGGTGTGCTCACCTCGGCCCTGGTTGGTCGCGCGACCCTCTGGCTCCACCCTTGATGACGACGGGCGGGCACGCCCTTCTTCCCCGACCCGAGCACATGTTCAATGGTGGTTTTGGAGGGGATGTAATTGGCAATCGAGGCTTGGCAATGATGAAAGGGGAAAGTGAAAGGAATCTACTCTATTTCACTTGGTGCAATGGAGTGTCATCTTAATGGAAGACAAGGCCTTACCCTAATACACATAATAAAGATATAACTATTGAACAGGGGTATTCTATGATTGGCTAACGTGTATGCTTTATGGACTAATTATGGGACGCCCTTTGACCTTTATACATAACTGGAGTAAGGAGGGTCCAGACTAAAGCAATATTAATAAAACACACAATTAAAAAAAATACAATCCTCATATCCACAACAATATATATATATATATATATATATATATACAGTGGTACCTCGGCTTACGAGTTTAATCCGTTCCGTGACGGAGCTCGTAAGCCAAGTAACGTAAGCCAACCGTGATTAACACCACAGAGTACGGATGACCGATTTGCGAGACTTTAACTCCCGAGGCGAACACTCAATGGCGGACTCACGTTCAACACCAACGCGCGAAATGGCGGGACGCAGCGAAGGCTCCGCAGCCTTATCTATTAAAATGAAACACCCAGGAAACTGCGTTCAAATATGTACAGAAAATAATATAAGGATTTATTATTAAAAGTAAAGCCAGTGAAAAAGCACGCGCCGGTAATACTAATAACTAAATCGGGACGTCCCCACACGACTGATATCAGACACAAACGAGGGAGATTAATACGAAAATAACAAGTCACGTCGTGTACAGTGTACGCGGATTCGGGCTTATCTGTCTTTGTCGTCCTTGTGGCTGCCGTCCAACACCGCTCCTTTCGGCCCGATCGCACACCTCGCTCCAAGTTCCACGGCCCTCTGCCTCCGCCTCCAAGCGCCACCAGGCCTCGTCGGTCCAACGCAGGGCTGCACGAAGCAACCAAAAACCAAGTGCCAACTGCCAACTGCTGAGTGCCGAGTGCCAACTGCCAACTGCAACGAGCTGTGGTCACGAACTGTAGAAAATGGCACGAACCGTCAACTGCCACGAGCTCTCACTTCTCTCAACTGCCACTCCGGTACCGAACTGGGACGCTCTACTCAACTGTTCAACGAACTGGGACGACTCGAGATCAGATCGCAACTCAACTCAACTGTTCAACGAACTGGGACGACTCGAGATCAGATCGCAACTCAACTCAACTGGCGAACTCAGAGAGACTCAACTGGCGAACTCAACTCAACTGGCGAACTCAACTGGCGAACATGGCGTCCGACCGTCGCATATATCTCTCCCCGATGACGTCACATTCGCGCACTCCTCAGCCAATCATATGGTCCCAGCTCGCCGGTCACGCCCTCTACGGCATGCGACTCCTAACATCTCCCCCGTTACGCGACCCTGCGGTCCTGGCATAACACGTGCCGGCCCGGTTTGTAGGCCTTGGGAGGTGTACACGGTGGCGGCCAATTGTGGCGGTGTTTTTGGCCTGGTTTTCTGTCAATTTAATACGAAGTCCTTGTCAGGGAAAGGGGATTATTTAATGTTGCGCTAAGGACCTAACTAATGTTTATGTGGTTTGCAGTGCCATAAAGGACAAAGGTTTGATTACTAGGTGATACTCACAGGGGCGTTACCTTTAACCCCTCACTATTTAACACTCGAATCTCCAGGTAGATCCACACTCATACATCTTACCCCGACAACCGCCTAAACATCAAGAACTTATTACATGTAGAGTCCCTGTCACGACAGCCGAATACCTACCTATTCAGATCTACCTAGCTCTAGATGTTGCATTACCAAATTCATAACACAGCCCCCCCCCTGGAACCGTAGCTCCTGCAAGGTTCACCGCAGGGCTACCATTCCAGCCTTAACACTTACTGTCACACACTTAATTAACCTACGAAATAAATCAGGAAGGGCTGTGGGAAGTGAGTCGGACTACCTACCTACACTTCCTTAACATGCTGAACCCCTTAACCATCATGCAAGTATGTACATCTTCTTCGTTGTTCCTGTGGAGGGAGGAAACAACAACACACAACACTAACTTAACCACAAAACTTAACCATCTTTCCAAAACTCAAAACTCTAACCTTTGTACATACCCCGGTCTACAGACCGCGTCCCCCGGTGGATGCCACAAGACTCAACCTTACCTGCGGGGCCATCCCCAATGCATCCCCCCTAAATTTCCACGGGCCCTGTCCAGATGTTACAGGTGAGTGACACGGCTCGGTGGATTTCGCCCACATTCATGCTACACAGACCCCTTAACCACTCATTCTCATTCCATAGGTCATCAAGGCATTGCAAAAATCAACAAAGCACTTATTCCCAATACACCCCCCTGCAGGACCATGGCATTGATGTCATTCACGTGTGTGTGCATTCCTCAACTAGGCAGCGGGGAGGTACCGCACAAAAGATGGTGGGGGCGCATCAGGCTGTGGTGCCCGCAGTCCCAAAAACAAGTCAACCGACTTACAAATTCATTGCCCCCCCCCCCCCTTTACCTCTTGGCCCCGTGACAGCCCAACAGCCCCTTTCCGCCGTTACCTCGCCGGTGAGGGTCTCCACACACACCAGGCTCCTTTGCCTCCTGCTTTCACGCAGCAACACGGGTCACCGGGGGACTTCCTCACCCCGCGGCGCCCAACCAGACCCTCCACCGACGAGCTCCAATTTCCAGTTACCACCGGCTGCCAGGGGTAATTGCCGCAGAGGGGGGCCCGCAGGCATCGCTCCTCAGAGCTTGCTCTGTACCTGCGGACACACACACCTTCCCCACCCACAAGACCCCAAAACACACTTCCTCCCCTGCTGCCATTCAATTCTCCACACAACTCAGCACAATTCAGTACAATTCATAGATGTTGTAAAAGGTGTTACAAGGCTTGCCATGGCCTGCTACATGTGAAATTCCCCCAGTTCACATTTAAACCATCACATCTTCCCAAAAGCACATTTCCACAAGCACAATTATCACCCCTCATTATCTCCAATAATCATCACACACTCTCCAGGTTCCACTCTCACGACCACATCAAAACACGTAACCACAATACAAAAACATACGCCACCCACAAGACACTGTGGCTCCCATTCCATCCCCTCACCGGCCATGTCATCACTCACACCCGCCTCCCAACTCCAATTTACATGTCCCCAATTTCCAAAGCAAATCCTGAAGCCTGGGACAGTACTCCTCAAAGCACTCACCTTAAGTGCAGGTAGTTGCAGGTTGGTCAGGTTCAAAGTGCAATCCACCCATACAATTCCCAAAATTTCACATTGGGCCTACCAAATCTTTCCAAATTTCTCTTTTGTCCCCACTACACTGGCAGGTATGTGGATCCGCATCCAACGGTGATCATCACTACACAACTACCTGTGGCCACGACAGCTCTGCACCTCTACCGTGCAAGGGTCACCGGGACAAGGTGAGCAGTCAAAACGCCAACATGGCCCATGAGTGTCCATAAGGGCGCGACCCACCATCCATCCTTCGGCCCCCCTGCGAGGAACACAGCTGCAGCAGCCCCAGCTGGCCAATGTGGTGAGCACTTGCTGCCACAACACACACTACCGCACACACAACCTCGGCCCTGGGGGGCACGGTCGCAGTGCGTGGCATCCCTACAGCCACGTCCCCTGCACCTCCCCATCATCCCCCAGTCCGACTACAAAACTGCAGCCCCCCCCCAGTGCTCACCCACACTTGACCACACCAAGGTCCAGTCAACAGCCATGCTCCACCAGGAGACCCACCCAGAAGACATGGTCCACACACCTCGGACACGCACAGCACCACGTTGACCCTCAGGCTACACAACTACATCCCCATCATCCCGCGTCCCAAATATCAGCACAGTTGCCCCCGCAACCAGTTGAAAGCTGTATCTTGCTACCCTATTAATTTAATCACAGCCTCCAACACTTTGGTCTACACACCTGGATCAATAATGGCGTCACTATACAGTGTCCACCATGGCATTTCACAATCCACCCTTAAATTTCCATCTAACCCACAGATTACCCATGCCAACCATTTGTCACATTTCACTAACCTCACCAAAGAAGGATGCTTTGCCATACACATGCCAGCCGAGCATGGCCCATATGCTCGGCGCGTTACACATCTCCCGATTCACATCCCCATGGCTCTCTTCCCAACCCGAGAGTCCATAAATCACAACGGAGCATCTGTGGAAGGTCACTCACACCATCACGTTCCACCGATGCCCCAATGGTTGTCCGGCAGGCTATCTCCATCCCTGTCCATTCGGTTTGACCCGCGTCCATAGACCAACCACCATGCCAGGTCACCACATGCTGGTTGTCCCAGAGTCTCGGGGAGAGGGTGTCAGGTCGCATGCCCGGGTGATCACTACATCAGGCCCAAGCTGGCCATCTGCGGTGCCACCACCAAAGCGCGACCCACAACACCTCCCCCCAGTGGTCCTCAATATTTGCCATCCCAGGCTTGAGAAACCACCTCGGACCTCCCTGGAGGTCTTAACCCCCACCAGGGTCCGGTGACCCTGCCGGCCCGAGCCACCAGCTCGGACGGCGCCCCGACGGACAAGGGACGCCACACTCCACCAGACCCCCCGTGGGACCCAGGTCGTACCTCGACACCCAAGGCTGGACCCCACGTCCAAATCTCGCCATCACAGCCCCCCAGCTGGCCGGCATACCCAAATTATGAAAGGGGCAACTTTTGCCCGAGGCCATCACCCATGACCTCTCCATGTCCAAATCCCGCAGCCCGGGGACCAATCCCCACCATGGCTGCTCCAAATCAATTTCCCATTGTAATTTTATTTTAAATTTTATTTTACAAATTTTCATTCCCACTGCCAAACCGCAGCTGCAGGGAACAACCTCTACCACCGGTTGTTCTGCCCCTCCCTGCAGTTGATCCAAATTCCCTACAGGGACCAAATCTCCAGAAGCTCTATCTCCCGATCCTCCAAGATCCAAATCCAGCCCGGAGCCAACACACTCCCCCAACTGGTTGTCCAATTTTGGAGCCTCGGTTTCCAAATAGCAGTGTACAGTGAGCGTCCCCTCGGTCATTCCAACCACCTCCTTGGACCAACTCACCTCTTCCCCCTGACTCCTTTGGGCCTGAACAAGCTCTACCTCCATGGGACTGTCACAGGTCTCCAGCCGCTGGATCAAATCATCCTCATTACAAATCATTCCTGGCCCCGCCAGGCTTTGATCAATATCCCCAATAAATACCTGGTCCGGCTCCATTGCACGGACCCCCAAAAACTCTACCCCCTCTTGCTCCGCACCACCGCCCTGGTGCTGCACAATTCCAAATTCATCCCCCGGTTGGGGTGTTGTGACATCCACACGGTCCCGATAAACAACCAGGCCAGAATGTGGGAAACATTCCCCATTACAACTCTCACATTCCAAATTTCCTTCCCCGCTCACCTGTGGACTCTCCACGTTTACCTGCAGGCATTCCCCCTCTACCTGTACACATTCCTCATCCACCTGTGGACATTCCCCATCCACCTCTGCACCTGCAGTCTCCCTATTTACTTCAATTGCCATTCCCTGTGCAATTCCCAATTTATTTGCCAGCCCATTCATTTTAATACTCAATCGATCACTCATTCCCTTCATTCCTTCCCTCCATTCCTTCCCCTGTGACTTCATTTGTTCATTCAATTCCCGACTGGCTCGCTCACTCTGTGCGTTCATGTCTCCCCGAATTTCTGCAAGGTTTCGCTCACCCTGAGCATCAATTAATTCCTTTAAAAATTTCATTAAAGCCTGGTCGTCTCTCGGGGCCGTCCCAGCGGCGGGGAAAGTTCCAACGCTATCCTCCTTATCCCCCATTTCCGGCTCACTCCCGACGCTGACGGAGGCCTCGCTGCGTACTTCCATCTCGTCAATTTCCGACATCCGCTTTCCGGAAGATTGTTTCCCGCGCGCGTATTTATTTTAATAATTCCAGTAACACAATTTAAATTTGACGAAGACGCGATATCGCGCTCCGTATGCCCAATTGATTATTAAATTTCTCCGCCTCGCCTATCCAAATTTTGCGTTCGAACGTCGGACGCAATGTACGCCCGACCGTGTCGATGTCTCGCCGCGGACAAAAAATTTGTCCGACGGATTCGAATCCCACTCCTGACACCACTTGTCGCGTAACCGTGATTAACACCACAGAGTACGGATGACCGATTTGCGAGACTTTAACTCCCGAGGCGAACACTCAATGGCGGACTCACGTTCAACACCAACGCGCGAAATGGCGGGACGCAGCGAAGGCTCCGCAGCCTTATCTATTAAAATGAAACACCCAGGAAACTGCGTTCAAATATGTACAGAAAATAATATAAGGATTTATTATTAAAAGTAAAGCCAGTGAAAAAGCACGCGCCGGTAATACTAATAACTAAATCGGGACGTCCCCACACGACTGATATCAGACACAAACGAGGGAGATTAATACGAAAATAACAAGTCACGTCGTGTACAGTGTACGCGGATTCGGGCTTATCTGTCTTTGTCGTCCTTGTGGCTGCCGTCCAACACCGCTCCTTTCGGCCCGATCGCACACCTCGCTCCAAGTTCCACGGCCCTCTGCCTCCGCCTCCAAGCGCCACCAGGCCTCGTCGGTCCAACGCAGGGCTGCACGAAGCAACCAAAAACCAAGTGCCAACTGCCAACTGCTGAGTGCCGAGTGCCAACTGCCAACTGCAACGAGCTGTGGTCACGAACTGTAGAAAATGGCACGAACCGTCAACTGCCACGAGCTCTCACTTCTCTCAACTGCCACTCCGGTACCGAACTGGGACGCTCTACTCAACTGTTCAACGAACTGGGACGACTCGAGATCAGATCGCAACTCAACTCAACTGTTCAACGAACTGGGACGACTCGAGATCAGATCGCAACTCAACTCAACTGGCGAACTCAGAGAGACTCAACTGGCGAACTCAACTCAACTGGCGAACTCAACTGGCGAACATGGCGTCCGACCGTCGCATATATCTCTCCCCGATGACGTCACATTCGCGCACTCCTCAGCCAATCATATGGTCCCAGCTCGCCGGTCACGCCCTCTACGGCATGCGACTCCTAACATCTCCCCCGTTACGCGACCCTGCGGTCCTGGCATAACACGTGCCGGCCCGGTTTGTAGGCCTTGGGAGGTGTACACGGTGGCGGCCAATTGTGGCGGTGTTTTTGGCCTGGTTTTCTGTCAATTTAATACGAAGTCCTTGTCAGGGAAAGGGGATTATTTAATGTTGCGCTAAGGACCTAACTAATGTTTATGTGGTTTGCAGTGCCATAAAGGACAAAGGTTTGATTACTAGGTGATACTCACAGGGGCGTTACCTTTAACCCCTCACTATTTAACACTCGAATCTCCAGGTAGATCCACACTCATACATCTTACCCCGACAACCGCCTAAACATCAAGAACTTATTACATGTAGAGTCCCTGTCACGACAGCCGAATACCTACCTATTCAGATCTACCTAGCTCTAGATGTTGCATTACCAAATTCATAACAATATATATATATATATACAGTGGTACCTCGGCTTACGAGTTTAATCCGTTCCGTGACGGAGCTCGTAAGCCAAATCGCTCGTAAGTCAAAGCAAATTTTCCCATTCAAATGCATTGAAATGCTATTAATCCGTTCCAGCCTCAAAAAAAAAACACCAATTTTTTTTGTTAGGTGCTTTTAAATAACAAAAATGTACTTTATAAATAACAAATAATGTATAAACAAGCACGACCTCGTATATACTGTACATAATACAAGAGAATGTAAAGAAATAAACTGGTTTTATTAAGCAGAGGAGAAGAGCATGCCAGGTGAGGTGTGCGTGTTGTCGACTTGGCGAGGCAGTACGATCGTACTCCTTCTACGATATGTACGATTTTGAAGCAGAAGGAGTCCATAAAGGCTATAACGCCAGCCAAGGGCGTTACGATTATTTCAAAGCTCCGGACCTCTATCCATGAAGATATGGAGAAGTTGTTGTTTGTGTGGTTGAAGGAGAAGCAGCTCGCAGGAGATACCGTGACCGAGAGCATCATGTGTTTGAAAAGATTGAAACTCGGATATCGAGCACGGACCACGAGGTGTTTTTTCTTTTTTCTTAATCTCGGTTTCAGTGAACTTTTGCTCTGTGCTCACGTGTACTGTACCTGTACCTGTAATGGTACGTCAGAGGATGGCACCTGTTGTCATCATATTAAGTGCAAGATGTTCTGCATCGTAAGTTGGTACACCGTGGTCTTTCGGCGGTGTTTAAGCCGGCCGTCTTGGCTTCTGTCACCATTGGCATTGAGTCTTTCGATGTAGGTAGGTCGTTGTGTGCCGGTGCCTTGGCCGAATTCCTTCATTGCTGCATTGTTAGCTCACCTGGTTTTTTATACCACATCTTTGGTTATCGGACCAGCGAATGACGTCATCTCCAAAGTATGGCTTATTCTCACTTGTCTTGGACGATCTTCTACTTCTAGCCTTCCACCGTGCATTTGGTGTCCACTGTACTTACTGTACAGTGCCTGGTAAAATTGATGTAATGGGTTTTTGACCGTCAACGCCATGAACCGTCATGAACCGTCAACGCCATGAACCGCTAACACTCAAAAGCCCATTTATCGCGCCTTATAAAGCAAAACGCAAACCGAAAGCCATGCCTCTCAAGCGAGGCGTGCTTCCGTGGTCACGTGATCCACAGGTGTAGCTCATTATACCCGCACGCGCGACACGCTTTGGCGGTCACGTGACCAGCCACTCTGGAGGCGGGGATCCCCGCCGATGACGTCACCGGCTGGAGCAAGGAGATTCCTCGCTCATGTATTTCGACGATTGCGTGTTTTATATCCAAGCAGAGATGCTTTCACGGCAAGATAACCACGTGACCGGAACCGGAAGCCACAACCGGAAAATTCAAAAAAATAAATTTTTTGAGCTCGTACATCGGATCTCGGCTCGTATCCCAAAGCAACAAACCGCCCGAGCGACGGCTCGTATCCCGAAAAACTCGTACGTTGGGGCACTCGTAAGCCGAGGTACCACTGTATATATATATATATATATATATATATATATATAAATAAAGGAGGAGTGTCTGTGTGTGTGTGTGTGTGTGTGTGTGTGTGTGTGTGTGTGTGTGTGTGTTTGTGTGTGTGTGTGTGTGTGTCTGTCTGTCTGTCTGTCTGTCTGGATGTCCGCTTATAACCCAAGAACTACACATCGGAGAAAAGTTTTAGACACAGATTCGGAATCAGCATAAAATCCCGGTGGTTATCGGCTACTTTTTATTTTAATATCAATGGTTTAAAAAACCGGGCCAGCTGCAATTCCACTTGAGGCCACAGCCAGAGCAATTTCCGACTTTTGACGAACCTTGGCCAGGACGATATTAACGAGGAATGTTTTTCCTGTCCCGCCAGGAGCATCGAGGAAGAATATCTTGCCAGCATCATCATCAACACTCTTCAGGATAGAATTAAAGGCTTGCTGTTGGTCCTCAACCATTCTTGGGACATTCTGCTCTACAAATGTGGTCAGCTCTTCCATGTTGTAGTTTGTGGCGGTGCTATTGCCCCTTTCCGATCCCATGACGCATTGCGGTTCTGATTCGCGATAAGGTCCATGCGCTATCACCGACACTTTTTCATACCTTTTAATCAGATTTAACTTATCTTCCATCGTAACCACATTATGCTTGGAAACACCAGCATTATCCTTCTTCGGACCCATGGCTAACACAGACACAGTAAAGGAATACTGTACGTCACCTCTGTTTTGAATGAGAACCAGCAGTTGCACATACGTGCACTTTTAAATATTTTTTTTAGCTTCTTTTATTGTTAATTTATGTACTGTTTTATTTATTTTAAATATATTTTTAAGGGAAAAAAATTTTTTCACGTCCGTAGGAGTGACGTAAAGTCGCACATAATGACGTTCGCTGCCCAGTCATGAAAGAAATTATGATTCTCTTGACAAAGTGACAGATGAAGATCAGGCAGTAAACTTCCCAACCGAGTTTCTCAACAGTCGTCAGCCTCAAGGACTCCCAACACACAGGTTGATTCTCAAGGTGGGAGCACCAATCATGCTTCTAAGGAATCTTGATCCACCAAAGCTGTGTAATGGAACACGATTGACAATCCAGCAAATGATGCCGCATGTCCTAGAGGCAACCATCCTCTCAGGACAATACAGAGGAGAGAAAGTATTCATTCCAAGGATACCACTTATTCCACCTGACCTTCCATTCTCCTTCAAGAGGATTCAGTTCCCCATCAGGCTATGTTTTGCTATGTCCATCAACAAGGCGCAGGGGCAATCAATGAAGGTTGTAGGCCTGAACTTCACAGAACAAGTGTTTGCCCATGGCCAGCTGTGCATGGGCTGCTCGAGGGTTGGAAAACCAAGCAATCTTTATGTCTTGGCACCAAGTAAGAAAACCAGAAATGTTGTATACCCAGAGGTTTTGAGAAATTGAAAATTGAAAAAACATCATGTAGGAGATGTACTGTGATATTGCTCTAAAATATACATGTTCTTTTCATCATATATTTGTCTTATTCTTATTCAACCCGGGCAAAGCCGGGTACCTCAGCTCGTATATTATGTGTGTGTGGGTCTGTGTATATAGTGCATTCAGAAAGTATTAAGACCCCTTCACTTTTTTCACATTTTGTTATATTGCAGCCTTATGCTGAAATCGTTTAAATTCATTTTTTCCCCTGATCAATCTACACTCAATACCCCATAATGACAGAGAAAACAGGATTTTAGAAAGTTTTGCAAATTAAAAAAAACAAAAAAAAAAACTGAACCATCACATTTACATTAGTATTCAGACCCTTTGTTATGACACTTGAAATTTAGCTCAGGTGCCTCCCAATTCTCTTGATCATCTTTGAGATGTTTCTACACCTTGATAGTCCAGTCATTAAACAACAATTATAAATTACTGCATGTTAAACAAAATTTGAACAAAAGGTTTCTCGATGGGTTTCACCTCTGATACCTCTACGTAAAAAAAAAAAAAAAGTTTACTAAAATATGACATGGGGAACTACCTGAAAATAGGCCAAATTCAAGATGGCCACCATCAAAATTAACCAAAGTGGAAAAATGTCATAAATATGGAATTGATCAAGATATAAACATGTATGATTAGTCTATTTATATCAGCCTGAAAAGATAAAGGCATTGGAATGTATTGTTTATATGTGCTGATTGATATGATAACATGGAGATTGTAGAATGTTGAAAAAGAAATAAAAAGTTTAATCAAATACAAAATGTTTGCCTAATAATGGCTAAAATAATTTATTAATTATAAATTAATATATAAAATTATATAGTAAATATTAAATTATTTATAATTTTATTAATATTAATCATGCAACATCTGTTTACTTATTTTCAGGTGACTGATCTCAACTGATTGCATCAACTGTAGACAAGAAAGAGATGGCTACCTGTGTGCTGTGCCTGGAGGCAATTAACCTGGACAAGCCTCAGGATTATGCAAAGTTGACAGAAAAAGGCTGTATTGGTATTACTAATGCCAATAGACTGCGCAAATTAGATGTTCCAGACATCATATACACTGAAAACTGCTGCCTTGTTGTACACAAAGTGTCGAAGGTCTGATCTGATCTGTCTGATCAACACATCAACCAGTCTGATCTGGCTACTATCTATGCCTGCCTGTGGTGAAGTGCACAAGGCTATGCAGGAGGTAACAGGCATCTCAAGTCCAGGGGCGATGCACAAAGATCTCACACAGGCAAAACTCAAGCGTGATGCAAAAGATCTACAGTCCATCATTGATTATCTTGGAGAGAAAGCCATTCTCACAGAATTCTAAAGAACTCCGGAGCCTGTCATCAGGAGTGATAGCACAAGAAGGGTCAGTAGACGTTGACTCTGCTGAGACTGTTGGTGCTGCTATCCTGGTATCTATGGAGGGACTGTCAGTTTCAAAACACAAATTCACAAAAAAAACAACAGGTTAATAACCTAGCTTCCTCCATGTATGTATCTGTTGATGGTGAGAAGATCCAGATCGATCCTAAGCAACTGTATCAGCGCCTCCTTGTTGCAGGCGTTGGCACTATTGATATACAGACACTGTTCCAGTATGAGCTGTGCTCCTATCCCTAATCCTTGTTCGACACAAAACTTTTTATGCGACTTGCAGTTAAGGCTGATCGACTGAATGGGTTAGTCAAGAAGGTACCAGCATGTGTTATAAAGGAGTTGCCCATCCATGTTACCTATGTCATCGATGGAGGCACCATGTTACAGCGCCTGCCCTGGGCCAAGTCCACATCATATGCCAATCTCTGCCAACTATATATTGCGTTTGTGCGCAACCACTATAACAATGCTCACATTGTGTTTAATGGCTATTGCAATGGCCTTTCTACCAAAGATGACACTCATCAGAGGAGAACTGGTAGTGAGATGGGAGTGGATGTGGACTTCACTCCAGATGTTCCACATGATGTTCCACAGATGTTCCACATATGTTCCACAGATGTTCCACTCCACATGTTTTAGAGTTCCATTGACATTACAATTTTGTCATCAACATTGAATATATAGATGTCAGGGGTTTGAATATGCTAATTGATAGAGATTTCTAACCACTTTCTAATGCCGTTAGTTATGTACATGTAGATATACTAATTTTGAATTTTTCGTCAAATCTTGGTGGCCATTTTGCATTTTATGTGACCTTGAACTTGAAAATTACATTCCATAACATGTATATGTATATGCTGATATGAATAGACTCATCATACATGTTTTTATCTTGGCTGGTTCCATATTTGAAATTTTTTCCACTTTGGTTAATTTTTATGGCGACAATCTTGGATTTGGCCTATTTTCAGGTAGTTCCCCATGTCATATTTTGGTAAACCTTTTTTTTGTTTAAAGTAGAGGTATCAAAGAGGTGAAACCCATCGAGAAACCTTTTGTACAAATTTTGTTGAACATCAACTATTTAATGACCGGACTATGATTGGAGTCCACCTGTGGTAAATTCAATTGATTGGACATGATTTGGAAAGGCACACACCTGTCTATATAAGGTCTCA